>NC_051162.1:65171101-65348683 GCF_013339745.2 Dermacentor silvarum
ACGAAGTTCTATTGTGCTTTAAACTGCAACGTTATTCCAAAAGAAAGTGACTACAAGTCCATCTTCTTCGGGCGTTCATTTCACCTAGGTACCACCGCCCTGACTCGTGACCTTTATATTTTTAAATCTCCCCGATGACGTAAGTTACGTTGCGGAAAAAAAAATACCCTTTCTAAAGAATGAACCGTCACAGCTTCCCGACAAAGCGCGGTACGTTGGCGCAATCGTCATCTGTGATCACGATAAGACGACAGCGCGTCGTTAAAAATGACTTGTCACTCCCCGGTTTTTCTTTTTTATCGAGACGCGACTAAACCCGTGGAAGGGTAATCCCGACCTTGGCGTGATGCTTGCGACTTTTCTGGTTCCGGACGAGCGCGTTCTTTGTGTATAATTCAGGCGCCTGGCATCGAAGGGCTTACACCTTTACACAGCGAAAGGCTTTCACAGTCACTTCGGCAGCTCCACGGAAAGCGCGGACAATCAGTCCACTTTCAGCCCAAGCTCTCTAAACAAGACACATATTGCGAGAAAGGAGCTCCTATATTACCCATACCGAGAAATGTATCCACAAATTACACCTCATTATACCGATGTGTTTATGCGCCGCACTCTGGTGCCTGTATTCCGTATTATGACAAAAGAATATATTTTGTGCAGTGTCAGTAGCCTAAACGTAATACAGGAAATTGAAGTCATCACAAAGACTGTCATATATCATAAATTGCAAGAAAAAAACTGAAACTGTCCTTCATAATACTCGCAGTGCAAACTTTGATGCATGTGATTCATTTCAATTTCTATCTGCTCCGACCCGCCGTGGTTTCTGAGTGGCTATGGTGTTGGGTTGCTGAGCACGAGGTCGCGGGATCGAATACCGGCCAGGGCGGCCGCATTTCGATGGTGGCGAAATGTGAAAACACCCGTTTACTTAGATTTAGGTGCACGGTAAAGAACCCCAGGCAGTCCAAATTATTCCGGAGTCCCTAACTACGGCGTGCCTCATAATCAGATCGTGGTTTTGGCACGTAAAAGCCTATAATTTATTTAAACGTTTGAAACCTAGATGTTGCTACTCGTAGTGGTTAAGGGGAAATAAACATGCACTTTTAGCGTGCGCAGAAACTACGCCGGTTTGTAGCGAGGGGAGCTTCACGCCGTGACGCAGCAGACCCCTTCAAGCAATGACAGCGCAGCACGCTGCCGGCCGAAGTATACGGGCGGTGGGGTGCAACTCGGATGTGGCGGGGGCTGCCGTTGCAACGCGAGGATAATTGGATGGGACGGTCGTTCGCGCCGAAGATTAAAAAGATTGTTGATATTAAACCGATAGCTGTGCACTATGACGCAGCCAAACATGGCGGGTTTTAATGGTGGATCATTAACGCTATCACAGCGAAGGTTTATTGCAAAGAGGTATATGGCGGGTAGAGGCGCGGTGGGGTTTAAAGCGATAGCCCTGTGGTGGCCCATGCGCAAAAAAATTGTACCTTAAGTATCCTTACGTGATTTGAATGAGAAATCATTATGACTTCTCTTAGTCATTACCAATAAAGACTTCTTAATTATTACAACCTTTTTGCAATCCTTCCTTCGCTTTCTTTTCTCTGCGTTCATTAATCACCAGACCACAACCATTCAGAACTCATCGCCGAGTAGCTACGAATTAATATGGTGATCCACTTTAATCCACCTTAACCAAATTTAATTCATTGTAATTTAATTTACTTCCCATTAATTCAATTGACTCCACCTTAAGTCACCGAAATATAACTTGTTGTAACTTTAATTAACTTCACTGTAATTCACATTACTTCTCAATAACTACCCATAATTACTACTAATTAACGTTGTCATACCATTTACTATCTTCTCTATTACTACTGATTTCATTGAAGACACTGACGACGTCACATTGACTTTTGATACCACTGGTTGTGGACGACGCCGGCTTTTATACCTCAAGGCTCATGTATGCTTTCGCATTAATGACTACTGTAGACGACAACGGTCCGTCTGCACGGCACAGAGTAAACAGCTTTCCCATTTTCATTGCGATTTGCGCTGCCCCGATGCGCGGCATCCCGTCATGCTCAGAGTTGCTGCAGATAGTTGTTGCGCGGCGACGAGGGCAAGCGTGTATACTGGGCCGGTATTTTGTACCGATGCCTTTCCGGTAATAATGCCTTTTCGCGCTTATCGCGCTTTGTCAGTGGTCGGAGCGACGGTCCGGTCGCGTTATCACCGGGATCAGCCGGCCTTGAGCGGTGGATGATAAGACTAGAGTAGAATAAGTCATAATGCCTCGCTACAAAATCGCGGCCCTACTCGAGTGCACGCGATAGGAGTGAGACCGCTGCTCCGGCCTAAGCGGCCAGATGTGCTTCCTGACGCCGTGGTGGGAACGCGCCTTTGCCGATACGGATGGCACAAGAGCTGAAGCAAGTGGTATACCGGCGTTGTTTTCGCCATGTTATCTGCTCTGTGCCGAGTAGAACGACTTATATCACTTGTCACGGCGTGACGACGCTCGGCCAACGGCGGTGCCGGTGGCGCGAGGAAAAGAGAGGCCCTGCGTGTACAGCGGATCAGCCGGCCTTACCCCCGTATCAACTATCCCTCACCAGTACACGGGAGCCCAAGCCCAGAGTCCACTAAAGTTTGCTTAAGAGATTTGGTACTGGAGATGTGGTTTATCGTAAATGAAAAAAAAATAATCACGATAAGTAAGCCAGAGTATGTTGATTCACTGTCAATCTGCATCAAATCGACAGATTTAACGCATGAAAACTTTTCTATAATCGCAATGGAACATTCGCATCACTTATGCTAAAACACTGCGTTGGATCTCATGTAAAGCTTTCATTATTGTTGTACTTCCTCTATAATAATTATTTAATAATAATGTATTATAGTAGTAGCAGTAGGGGTAGTAGTAGCAGTAGTAGCACTGATGGGGCTTCAGACCCTCCCTCCCCCCTCGAAATTTTTTCGTGCCGGCATGCACCGCCGACCAAAACTGCCACCGACGCCGGGAATCATTCTGGATTCTGTCTACAATGTCTTTTTCACGCTCGAAAAGACAATTCGGCACGAACATTGCGAACTCGGGCTGGATTTCGCGACAACGCCCTTGCACCTGGAGTCACGTAACGCAAGGAGCCCCATCCGAGCACAAACTTTCAAGGGCTTTTGGATAGCGAGCGGGCGCGTTGCGGCATCTCGCAGCGGCGGCGGAATCTACGGAGCGCATGGAATTCAATTCCGAAACTTTATGGGTATAAAGTTATCATAAACTTATGACGCGAAAGGTGCACTGACATTTCCAAAGGCGTGCTTTAGATTTTCAATTCTGGAACTTTATGGGTTTAATATTCTTATAAACTTGAGCTAACATGCGCGCACTGGAGCCCTCGTGTCCAAGCAGTTTCAGAAATGGAAGCCCGCGCTCGCAATCTTCCACACACACGAAAATACTGAATATGACCGTGACTGCCAGCTGGCAGCTGATAATTTTCTCCAAACATTTCCAGGAAGGGCGCCCGATGTGATCAATCAGCTGGACCAGGGCAGGCAAAGTAAAATAAGCGAAAACAGAAGAAAGTTAACGGCCTATTATTGAGGCGGTTCTTTTTTGCGGACGACAAGGTCTGGCTCTCCGTGACCATAGGGACAGTGGTCCTATGGATTTAAGCAAATACCCTCTGAAAATATTGGTATTTTCAGAGCGCTTCTTCATTTGCGAGCTGATTGTGGAGATACATATCTGAAGAACCATTTGTATGTTGCCCCAGTAATACCTCGCATTTAAGCCCAGATGTAAAAAACCCAATTATAGAAATTTATGGTGAAATTATCAAAGAAATCCTAGATGCAAAAGTAAATGGTGCTGGCTGCTTCTCCATATTTGCTGACGAAACGACGGATATTGCCGGTATCCAACAGTTTACTGTTTGTGCAAGGTACCTAAACAAGGATGCCAACGACATCGAAGGAGTACTTTTAGGTTTTAGCACCGGAATAGATGCCCTCTCTCACTGCGACTGCAGGTTCTATGTAAATGTGTAGAAACGGCTTCAGATTCTAGTCACCCTTCCAGTAACCACTTCCAGCGCAGATAGTATAATTTAGGGGCGAAGCTCCTTAGGGTGGGGGTCTGTCCCTCCTCTGTAGTATGTAGTAGTAGTAGTAGCAGTAGTCGTCGTAGTAGTAGGTAGCCACGTCTACTTTTATGAAAAAAAAAAAACCAGGGACCCCTCGCTTCCGAACGCGCGGCGCTAACCACAACGCCACGATGCGCACATGGACACACGCACCACGATGACAATAAATACCCAACATTAACGAAAGACTGCGCGTTTCTAACGCATTGGTGCTAGCGCGTTACGGCCCGTGTAAGAAGCTGGTGTAAGAAGCTGGTGTAAGACGCTGTGGCCTCTCCGCCTTACCCCCGTATTCATAAACGCTCCTCGACTTGAACTTGACTTGCCACCGCCTTGGGCAGCGCGTTCGAAACGCGTTGAAGGCGGTGGCAAGTCAAGTTCAAATCGAGGAGCGTTAATGAATACGGGGGTTATACTCTCTCAGCAGTCATGTGATGGCGTCGGCAAACGCGGTGCACGTTCCGGCATGTGTAAACGGCTGCGTAAGACGCTGTGGCCTCTCCCCCTTACTAGAGAGTACTGCACATTTCTAACGCGTTTGTGCTAGCGTCCCCTTAAGCGGGAGATGGTGCAATTATAATGAAGGGCGCTGTTATAAAATAGGAATGACGTCACATATGGCGCGTGTCATTGGTGGAAGTCAATCGTTCGATTTAGTGTGGCGAGACTGGGCGAATTACACGGAAGATTCACGGTTTACCGATGGTTCCCTCCGGAGCTTCGCCCACTCATCATTCACCCCGTGGATATGCGGTGTTTTTTTTACATGAGATTACTAAAAAACTACTTGCGCTCTACAATGTCAGAGGAACACATTGTTAGGCACAGATACGTCCACAGAGACGTCGGCATCAACGTGTCCGAAGTCATTGACCGCTTCACTAAACTTCCCCGCCGAGTGAAACCGCAGAAATTTTCGCCGTTTATTCAAACAGTTAGCATCATGATCAAAATTATTGTGTGAAAACGAAAATTGCCAGGACATCAATAACCAATTTTTACCGATCTTGTTTATTGAAAGCCCGGCCCTCGCGGCGTTTCCCAACAAACACACTCGGATATTGGGTAGTTTAACTTGCCGCATCATCTGTGGCTTTCGTTTGGTCTTTTCTTTCCTTTTTAGCTAGCCGCTTTTACTTCTTTTTGAGCGGAAGCAATACCCTTCCTTAATTTTGGGTGCAGAAAATTTGTCGCCGCTCTGCAGGCAGTTAAATTATACATTTTCGTACTGATTTCTGCATTATTCCTCTATTATCTACCCATATGGTGCTGTCGCAACGGCCGCATGGCCCAAGTACATATCACGAGTTACTTTCAGACATAGCGCAAAAAAGTACGCTCAACACACACGAAGACACGACAGATGCGGACGAGCGCTAATACCAACCGTTTATTTCAGTCAACAAACCCTCCGATTTATAAGGTGAACCACGTACACCAGTGTCACATCCCTTTCCCATGCGAGGTGATAAAAAGAAATCTAAAAAAGTTAACAGTACTTTCTGCCTCGGGCAACAGAGTTCAAATAGTTCAGTTCGGCACTGGGCAAAAGAATTGGCGCTACGCTTATACAAATATCTGAGTTCTTGTGGATGTAGAATGCTTCTAGAGCCACTCGAGCCGTGTAGTGTGTTGATTTGCCTAAGATAGTGGTCTCATAAAATCGTGCCTTGCAACCACACGTAATGATGTGGGCAACCAAATGAGCATACTTGTCCTCTTCTTTCTTAACTTTTAGCGCATGCTCCCTGAGCCGGCTGTTTATGCACCATTCGGTTTGGCCGATGTACACCTTCCCGCACAACAAGGGGATGGAGTATACCACTCCTGTCGCACACCCCAGGAAGCGGCTATCGTGGCTGGTTTGGCAACCTCCTTTCCTGTCACCGCAAATTCTAGGGCAGAGCCTGGATGGCTTATTAGGAGCCGTGAAGACCACAGGAATACGATGCCTGTTCGCGACCTTCTTCAGGTTGTGCGAGACCTGATGCATATAAAGCATGGCTACGGGTCTCGCCATCCATCGCTGGGTCTCAGCCCTTTCCGCTCCAGCTCTCTTCTTTACCCTCTGCAGGATAGACTCGGCCACCGCAACAACAAGCAACTCAGGGAATCCCGCTGCTAAAAGGCGACCAATCTGATTGTCAAAGCTATGCTGCATTGAATGCTGGCATGACTTACGGAGCGCAGCATCCAGACATTGTAATGCGATGCCCCTTTTTACAATTTTTGGGCGGGCAGAGTCAAAAGGCAGGGGACACTTCTTAACCAGTGGGAGGTACTCTCAGCGAACATGGCCTACACTAAATTTCAGCCTGAGATCCAGGAATTGTAACCCCTCAGTTCCAAGCAATTCATGAGTGAAACTCAAACCCTGCCCAGCTTGAATAAAACATCTAAAATACTCCCAGGGGCAGGGAAACCGTCCTCTTTCTTTAAAAGAATTAAAAAGTCCTCGACGTACCGAAACACTTTGAATACCTTCCCCCAAATAAAAGCCAAATTAATCGCACTGTCAATATCAGCTAAAAATGTGTCGCATGGAATCGGAGCCACGCAAGACCCAATGCACACTCCTCTACGTTGCAGGAAAGGCTGCTCGTTAAAAACACTAAATGTTACACTAAGATAACATTCTAAAAGCGTTAAACAATGAACCGACAAGCAAGCGGAGTTTTGGAAATCGCATTCGCCACTCTGTTCAATGCGCTTCCTAACAGCAACTAAAAGCTTATCTTGAGGTACAGAATAAAACAAGTACTCAACGTCGACAGACAAACCATAATCGATACTCTCGTTGTGTTTCACATATTCAGAGACTTCTTCAGATTTCCCCACGCGGAAAGGATCAACAACCGTGAGTCACTTAAGGCTCTTCAGTAAAAACTGACTAACATTCTTTTGCCAAGCCCCCCCCCCCCCCCCCCCTTCGCTCACAATGGTTCTGAAAGGGACCTTATGTTTTTTACAGAAAAGAAAACCTTCAGACTGTTCCCCTTACTATTTCTAATAGCACTAGCAAGAGCGTTCACTTCCAAGTCCTTACAAAATTTGATGAACTTAGTCTAAACCCTCACTGCACTTTTTTAAACAGTCACAAAGTTCTTGTCCACTGCCACTTGGGCTTTTTCATTGAACATGCCTTTCGGCATCACAACAAATCCACCTTCCTTGTCAGCTTCTAGGAGAACCAAACTGTTCTGCCAAACTGAAAGTAACTATGTTAGACCAACTAGCCCAACAGGCGGTCCTTCCGGAACATATCACGATTTCTGCGATCATAGTTTTGTTCTTGCCTGGATCGTCTGTCTTTCTATACGTAAAGCTACTACTATGTATGGCTGCGCAACATGTCTATTTGTCTTGTTTGACGCATTACATACAGTGACGCTTGCTTAAATACGTGGATTTATTGGATACTTATGCATATATTTAAACATCTTGTTGCGAGGCTTTGTGTATACAAACAGTGCATTTTGTTACCAGTGACATTTTTGTGCCCTTTATCAACTTGTATCTTCGCACTTATATATTCCATTCTATTTTCGCATTTCTAATGTACATCTTGCAGAACTCCTGCTTCTTACATGTACTCACTGTTGCGACTATATTATGGGTGTAATTACAATACACGACTGGTAACAACTGCTCATGCGCAATCTATTGCAACGAAGGACAGCGTTATTGAGGTTTTTCTCTGGCGGTTGCATATGTACAGTCACGAGCAAAAGTTTGTGGACTAAAGGTATGGTATGATCGTATGATAAAACTTTATTACGGTCTCTCGGAACGCGCGTCAGCACGTAGCGGGCCACTGCCACGTCGGTACAGAAAGGCCGAGCCTCTCTGCTGCCACAATTTTATTTTTTTTCCTTCGCAGCCTGGGCATTCGGGCTGAAATAAAGAGCGCAAGCCTACGTGCGCGTGATGGACCAATACAACGTATTAAGCCAATTCGGGGCCGTGCAGCTGCGCTTGAATATATTTAAATTTTTTTGCTGATGCCATGGTCTCCAAACTTCTGCTCGCGACTGTACAAAAAAGTAAACAAGGTTCTTTAATGACAAGGATTTATCAAAATATTTGTGTTTAACTTGTTATTTTCATGGCCTTTACTTTTTTCACACCAGCTGTATGCACTGCTTTGCTGCTTCGTGTGATATTTTCTTTACTAATTGAATAGACAAAAAAACGCGGAAGCATTGATATCAGTTATTTCTGCCACAATTTTTGGGACATGCTAATATATTCTTTTATGAAAAAATACATATTTTACTTGACAGTGGGTAGCATTCAGTAGTTTGTTTGCAGTCTCTAATATACTATGACATTGGCAATGGCAATGTAGTTATCATTGATGTATTTGATCCCTCGATAAATTCTCTAAGAAGGAGGCCGCGCTGTAACGTGAGCCCCCCACTCTTCGAACAAAATTTCTGGCTATGCCACAGTGCAGTGAAGCAGGTCTTTGAACACTGACCAGTTACAGATGATTTTCTGCATTTACACCCGTCGCTTACCAAGAGCTTAGAAAAGGTGTTCGGCTGAAATGTAGCAAATTTTCTTTACGAAGCCACTAATTTACTTTGTTCACAGGAACCTCCCTCAGAAAACTGACGTCAATCCGAGCATTTGTTGACGTGATTTTACTCTTTGCGGCGTCGGCCATTTTCTTTACGGCGCGGTTTCGCCGAGGTCACTGCCAATGGCACCGAAAATATAGCAATGCCTTCGAGCAATGCTTTCGCCTTCGAAAAACAAAAATTCCGTGGCAGTGAACATAACTCGACCAGGCACCTGCACGCAAATGCGCAAATGGACTCGTAAGCTGAGGCCAACCGAGATTAAGGGTGTCAATCGTGCGACTGCATATCCTGAAACATGCGCCCATCGCGACCATTTAGCAAGCTTACATTATTATTTTAGAATCAGCTTTCGAGAAATGAAGCGACAAAAGGGCATTTTCGCTTTTTTGATTCGATCGGACAAAAAGTTGGACGAGGAAAAGATGGCCGGAAGGGAGGGGGGGGGGGGGTGCGGAGGCCGCTCTTTCAAGATTCTGCACCCGCTTTCTCGAAGCGGGGCTGAGCCTCTAAACGCCCATCAATAGCAGCAAAACTGCTGATTCACAGTAGACTAGCTGGCCGCTCGTCTTATATGCGCGGCGGTTATCAGATGAACCGTTCCTGATTCGCGCTCGTCCATGCTCGACGGTGAAAGCTGTTGGCGTGGTCCTTTTTTTTTTCTTTTCTTGTTAAAACGTGTATTTTGTTATCGTCCAGTACACTTCGTGCGTCATCGCGCGAATTTTGAATCTTAAAGGTCCGTACGCCACGTGGTGTAAAAGCTGTGAACTAAAGGCGATGTCCGGAATTGCTGGGGTTGTATATTGCAGTCGTTTAACCATATACCAAGCTGTCTGTATTCTTTTACCCGTGGTATTTCCTGGCCCTGTATAAAACTGTCTGTTCATTGTTTTCATGGAATACCATAAAACCTGATTTTTAGCGCTAAATATTAATCCTAAATTGTCATATTCTTCTCCACAGATATCAGCCAGGCGTTGCATATCACTTTACTTGTTATCAAGCAAGAAATATCGTACGCATAAAGTAAACCGGGAAGGTGCTGCTCAACTATTGTGCCGGCTTGTTTGTATGAGAGGTTAAAGCCGATATTGATTACATCTAGCTCCCTTTCCATACTTAGCATGTACATCGTAAACAGCAGCGGGGATAAAGCGCACCACTGGCTCAGCCCTTTGTGGATATCAATATTATCCTCGCTCCTCATCCCTTTCCATTCAATGCAAAGGGTATTCTCTCGGTAAATTGCCCTGAAAATCTGTATTTAGTCGATGCCTACACTTCCCCAATATGTTGCGGTGTACGTTATCATACGCTCCGGTAATATCTAAAAAAATCACAGCATATCCACGGGGTGAATGATGATGAGTGGGCGAAGCTCCGGAGGGAATCATCGGATCTCCCGCTTAAGGGGACGCTAGCACAAACGCGTTAGAAACGTGCAGTACTCTCTAGTAAGGGGGAGCGGCCACAGCGTCTTACGCAGCCATTCACACATGCCGGAACGTCCACCGCGTTTGCCGACGCCATCACATGACTGCTGAGAGAGTATACCCCCCGTATTCATAAACGCTCCTCGACTTGAACTTGACTTGCCCCCGCCTTGGGCAGCGTGTTCGAAACGCGTTGAAGGTAAGGCGGAGAGGCCACAGCGTCTTACACCAGCTTCTTACACGGGCCGTAACGCGCTAGCACAAACGCGTTAGAAACGCGCTAGAAACGCGGCCTTTCGTTAATGTTGGGTATTTATTGCCATCGTGGTGCGTGTGTCTATGTGCGCTTCGTGGCGTAGTGGTTAGCGCCGCGCGTTCGGAAGCGAGGGGTCCCTGGTTCGATTCCGCGCTACGGACACAACTTTCGGAATTTTTTTTTTCATAAAACGCCGGTAGCGTTCTCCGGAAGCCAGAAGCTGGCTTCCGGAACCGGAACCGGAAGCGGAACCGGAAGTAGAACCGGAAGCGGAAGTCGGCTTCCGGTTATAGTATACGTATACATATATATGTATATATGGGTATACATACATATACGGACACACAACGCCATCTATTGAGCAATTCATAAAACTAGACGTGGCTACCTACTACGACGGGGACGAACGGGTGCCGCTATAAGGAGCTTGGCCCCTAAAAAAACCACATATAGCGGTCTCCTATCGATATTTCAATACACTGAGTAAGGACAAATAAGTTATCATCCACACGCCTACCGATTCTGAAGCCATTTTGAAGTTCCCCCAATATGTCATTATTCTCTGCCCATGCTTGCAGCTTCAATTTAGTGGTCTGCATTGCTAACCTGTATATTGCCGATGTAATGGTCAACAGTCTGTATGAGTGAATTGTATCTTTTTGCCCCTTACCTTTATAAATTAAATTCATTCTGCTTTTTCGCTAACTGTCTGGTATTATTCTATCTTTTAAAGTTTTTCTACTGCTTTCAACAGAGCTTCCTTTCGGGTCCTAGTTCATTAATCAGGCTGCCGAGGAGGCGAGCGCCATCTGGATGGTATTTTTGCAAGGAGGAAACGGCGGCGTGCCGCTGTATGAGTGGTAGAAATGCTGGAAAAGGGGCTTGTGTTGTCGCCGAAGTTTCCGCGTAAGAAAATTATGTTTTCTCTTATATTCAAACTATAACCCGAGGCTATCACGTCTCTAGGTTGTGGTTACGTTGTACTTTACCATTTTTCTGACGCATTTTACTTTGAGAAATTCGATTAGTTCACCAGCGCATCTGCGCCACGCGGAGGGCCTGCGTGGTCGGCGTGGTTCGGGATGATTTTCTTGGCCGGGCAACGCCCCCGACGCCGACGCGACACGGGGTCCTTAACACTCTCGCGTTAAATTGTCTTTTTCGAAGAACTCTGCTATCATTTGATTGAGCGCCGCACACCTTTGTTCAAGCTGACAGCAGACGGAGATTTCGTGCGTGCATTTGCCGTAGTTCCGTCTTTCTGTAACGATCGCATGACGATGGTCGAAGTGCGTTTATACGTCGGATACAACACATGCTTCTTCTTTACAAGGCTATAATGTTGTCTATAAAGGCATGACTTCGGCGTTTTCTTCTTAATCATAGATGAAGATTGCAATGGAAACGCGATAAGATGGCACTAACAATACATTTGCATAAAAATACCTTATGCCTGCTATGCCTTATTTGTTCCTCCTATATAACCTGCCAGTTCACTTTGCATAATAATAAAGTAATGTGTTTCAGCGTTTCCGATGTAATCTTTCGCTGCAGCGAAATTTGTTATTGCGCAGCTAAATACGCGTAGTTGGCAATCACTACAGCAGAAAAATCCCCTCATATGACGCCGTCGTAGAATATGTTACTCAAAGATATAATTATCTGTTAAGTTAGCTATATTTCCTAATATTCCTGTCCATTGTGATACAAGATTTGCACAAGAGGGCACATGCTCTTGGCTTTTAGGATGTGTGTTTGTGTTCCTCGGCAACTGGCGGCTGTTGAAGTTGACGGTAGCCCTTGGCTTCTTCCAGTCTAAGTGACGGCTGATTCGAAGCACTCTAGATGTCCAGCGTCAACACTCAGGACACTCTTCAGTGCAGCTTCCGTGCGTGCGGCGAGCTGCGTTGAGCCTTCAGGTCACTCTACCGAACCGACAAGGCCGCTCGTCGACGCTCAGGCGCTGGAGCCCACGTTACCCGAAAGAAACAATATTTTTATTGTAGTATAGCGTTAAGTACATTAAACTTAAGCAATATTGACTATCGCAATTCTATTTTAGAAATTACACACTCAGAGTACTGCCTCATAATGCCTGATGATGAGCATCAGGCATCATATAGAATACACCGAACACTCTCAAACAGCTGACAAGGAAAAAACCAATATCGTTAGTTTATTCAAAACATCTGAAGTTTGGATGCTGCCTCAGCATTTCGGATGCTGAGGCAGTATCCGAAATTGAAGGCATTCATCTTTTTTTTTCTTTTTGCTGGCATTTCCTAGTCTTTTATTCTGGAATTAAAAAAATGTGTAATCAGTAGTATCGGGCATGCCTCAATATAACGTCAGGGGCGACAAATTCTTGAGCTTGCTCTAAAAATATAGCTCTAATGTTGTGTAAGTTGATTAGCTCACTTCTGATAAAACGGAAAAGCTAACATTTTTTTGTCTCCTCATTCTCAATAAGCTGCTTTATTTACGTTATCGAGATGCGCACGAATTCCTTTACTTTATTCGTAGGTATTTTCTTGTATTTGTTTTCGGGAAAACTGTATCACCTCACATTCGCCGAAATTGCGTAGTATACTGAAGAATTTTTTTTTCCTTTTAGAAAATGTATACAGGTCACCCATAACCTAATTCGAGAAGAAGATGTGGTAAGGCAGGAACGATATTGTCCACCGAATAAGCTATGGTTACCGTATTATGGTCCTGTTAGAGATTCTCCTGACACAAAATGTCGGTATGTATGAGGAGCGGCGAGTAGGGAGTGTTTGTGCACTTTTAAATAGACACATGTGATAAGACGCAGAATGTTACGTCGTTGCACTAAAAGCAACGGCGCGTGGCACTAGGCGTGCCACGCACCGTTCTCACCCACTTAACATTGTTCCTTTCGAATCTTTTGTATAAGGTTTTAAGTATTCTTTTTTTGCAAGCGTTCTTTTAAGCGGTGTGTATATTGTTTTAAGTATGTTTTTTTTCCAATCAAAGCCCACAGTATATTGTTGCACCTGGGAGTGCTCACAGCCTCCGGACAACTCCCCTATTCATTCACCTTCTTCCGTGGAGACTGCTCTGACCAGCTTAGACCCGCAAGAGCAGCGACCGCTGATCGAGCGGGCACGCGGAGTGGCACGAGCCAATGAGGCCCTGAACTAAGGACTCCAGCCTTCAAGTACGTCACTCCACCTTATTAAAAATGAATGTTTTCTCTCTCTATAAGGGTATCCATTTGTTGGCCAATCCCCCATAGTGGGTAGAAGCCACAAAGGAGACAGGAAACAAGAACAAAACTCTCGACGACACATCATGAGTTTATAAATAAGGTTTACCACTGCCATCATGTGTCAAAAAGAACGCCGTGCAAGTTTTAGAACGTGCACGACGACATGCGGAGGAATACCTAAGCGAAAACACTTCAGCAAAGCGACTACAACGTTTCCCACACGTAAGCAGTCGGAAGTGTCTCTACCGAACTGTTATTTTACATTTGCCTATAAATATTCTTTTTTTTTACGTTTTCTCGCAATACATCATGCGAGAACAGAGTAACCTGCGTTCTGTGCGGCCGAGAATTTCCAGCGTTTGGCGCCTCATTGGAGTATATTGTATATTTGAAAATATACCGTGGTGCTTTGCGTAAAGCGATGATTTGCTATTGTTCTTATGCCACTTTTCCTAGTGATTCAAAAGTTTCTTAAACTTCTGTTGGTTAACGCTTTTAAAAAACAGGAGTTAAATTCATATTTTTAATATGTAAATAAATCGATTTTTCCAACCTGAAATGCTGCGTGGATGGGGAATGCTACATCGCAATTTCCGCGCAGGCTGCATCGTTCCGGCACCTCCTTCATTATTTCTGCAACACTGCGGTGGGCTCAAAAAACATTCAGTGCCATTCCACTCTGTGAAGTTGGGTGACCAGCGAAGCTGTGTATGTGGTGATTGACCGTTGCTCCGGTTGACCGTTACCCATTTCACATTCGGTTGACCGTTACCCATTTCACAGTCGGAGCAGAACTGAGGAAAGGAGCCTACATACAGCATGACGTCAGGAGGCACTCAGATTGGTAGGCACTAGTTAGAATACGCGGGATGGCGTACACGTGTACGGTGCCAACATAGACATGACTGACGCGGGTCAACGTGCGGTATCTATTCTTGTCAGCTTACTATCTGATACACGTTGTATTTGGACCCAAGATTTTAAACGTATTTTTGCAAGTTGGCGGGCAGGTCGGCCCGGTATTGCATCATCGTCGGGATCGGCTCACAAACTAGCCGTATACAGCTTTGCTGTGAAAGTCATTTTGTAAATGTAACAACTGACGCAGGTACAGCAGCAATTTCGTATGTAAAAAAAGAGCAGCCCAAAGGCGCATTTGTTCGTTCTCGACCCTGTCAGCTTCATGTCACTGTACAAAACTGAGAATCCCCAAAGATGACGGCAACCATCAAGTGAAAATAAAGCAGTTTATAGTTTGACGCCTGAGAGCATGTAGAAGCCGCCATGCTTTGTTTGTAAGCCTAGATTAAATGTTAGGCACCCTAATCGTTTACAATATTCAACGTCACAATCAATGCAGTGAAATTCGTGCCAATAAATCTGCTGACTCTATCTACACTGCTGCGTTCGTCAATTATCTTTAATTTCTTTAAAGGTGCTGGGTTATGTCGTTATTATTTCAACACGAGTGAATGACCGTGCGTTTACTTGGCAGAGCCAGCGATAGAGAAAAAAACCAGGAACTTGGCAGCGCTGCAGTAACGGTATTTCCTGCGAAATGCTGACTTTACCTTTTTCTCCAAGAGAGAAAAAGGTAACTACTGCCATATGGAGCGTTTCAACGAACGCGCTAAGGTTATCCCGTCGCCGCCTGTTTCCGTCATATGTAAAACAGTGTGCTTCGCACAGCCGCACGTGCTTTCGCCAACGGCAGTAAATATCGCAACCACGTGCAAAAAAATATTCTTATCCTGCAGCTCCACTACATCTGTCTGCCTTGCACGCATGCTTGTATTATAACGCTATTCAGGCATGAATGCACCCTGGACGAAAAAAAAAAAACACTGAGGCTAATGAACCATAAATGCACCTGAATGCTACAAAAAAAAACTTATTGTCGACATGTAAAGCGTCACCCGATTTCAAAGGTGACGCTCATATCAATATGAACACCATTTTTGCGATGTCTCGATGGAAATAAAGCTGTTATACGGGATTGTAAAGTATGCGCCTTGTATTTTTTGCAGAAAACAGGTGCTCCTGCTGTTGTAAGAGTGTACTAGAAACTGTCAACGAAAGCGGCACAGCGCCGTCGCTGCTTTTCCCTCTTCTCGGTGATTCGGCGGCTGCTTTGCTTGGCGCGGCCGCGCGATCCCTATCTTGAAAGTCATCTCCGACGTGGACAGTCTGGTCGCGTAGGCACACCGAGGGCCGAGAGGTTCGTGTGCGCTACAGCACCCAAACGCTAGTGCGTCACCTGCGATGACGAAGTCAAACGTCACCGCAACATTTTTGCGATAGTAATTATATGGACACTTCATCCGGATTTCTGCCGTCGGCGTCGCCGTCGTCGTCGCCGTCACCGTCGCCGTGAGGTTCCGTATAGATTCCAAGGGCGATAAAATCGTCGCCGCGCGCCGTGTGCGCGAGCGAAAGCGCGCGGGGGACGCGCGCTATCACGGAGGGCGAACCCACGGCGCAAAGCAAACGCGACCGTCGCGCGAAAGGCCGTGGGGGTATGGGAGGGGGAGGCGTAGCGGCGCTGTGCTCCGGCACCAAAGGCGTATCTTGCCACTCAATCTCCCACGCGAAAGCAAGAAACGGGAAAAGGGGGGAGGGGGGCAGCTTCTCCTCTGCCAACAACTTCTCCGCTACCCTTTGCCCGGCGGTGCCGGTCGCCCGCACCCTCTCTTATCTCCACACGGTTCTGACCTTTGTATGCGCTGTGCATTCGCCGCTCAGTTTCCGTTGAAGCGACAGACCGCCCGAACCTGCGCTTGCTGCCAGCGTTTTGACAGTCGTTGGCTGCGGTCATTCAGTGTGATTTATTCATGTTTGTTTGTGCGCGCTGACACCACGATTGTTAATTCATTAGTAAGCCAATGTGTCCAAGTTTATGCAGCCGATAAAACTACTATCTCTTCTCCGAATAGCTCTACTAATTTGCTATCGCAATCGATGCTTCGCCTTTCGGGCGAAACTGCGACATCTTTTTGCTAAATGCGAAAATACCCGTGTACTTAGATTTAGGTGCACGTTAAAGAACCCCAGGTGGTCCAAATTTCCGGAGTCCCTCACTTCGGCGTGCCTCATAATCAGATCGTAGTTTTGGCACGGAAGACCCTATAATTTAATTCAATGTATTGCATGGGGCTTATCGTTGATGTTCTTTATGTGATCTTTTTAAATGAGAGTACGTTACACTGCCTAAGATAAACAAGAGTGCCTGGGAACATACATTACAAATTCAACGCTATCTCGTTTCCCACTTTCGTAAAGAAGCGAGGCTACCCGTCCATTGCATCGTCTATTTCTATTTGCTCACTATATGGCTAAGAAAACGCATGCGCATCCTTAGTGTTGTGCTTCCTTTCGCAGAGATGGCTTGAGGGCCAGAAAGCTTGAAAACTTTGTTCTTTAGTAATGCCCTAGAATATGGCTACTCAATTCCGAAAGATATGAGCAAAGGGCTAATTATTGTAGACGAATGCATTAAAGAAATGTTTTCACGCAACTGGTTGATTCGGCCTCATCGAACACTC
Organism: Dermacentor silvarum; assembly: GCF_013339745.2. Classification (NCBI taxonomy): domain Eukaryota; kingdom Metazoa; phylum Arthropoda; class Arachnida; order Ixodida; family Ixodidae; genus Dermacentor; species Dermacentor silvarum. Next base: position 65,188,314 of record NC_051162.1, read on the forward strand.
AATATAATTACTCAGTTGTGTCGTACAAAACGCGCAATGAACCCCAGTGAATATGGGATAGGTGTTGAAGAATGGGCTCCGAATTAGTTAACGCCTAGCGCAACATACGAAGCAAAGTGTTCATCCAGCAGTGCTAATCAGTGCGGCATTTATTGCCTAAAGCTGCAGCGAACGATAAATTCAGCAGTAATGTTGCGAACGAAGCAACAAATTGAAATTCTTGTAGTTTCATATTGTTCGCTAAATATTTTTCTTTTTTCCCGATTGATTATGAAATAGTATCTGTTGCCGTGTGAAGAAATGGTTATTATATTTTGATATACGCATTGTTTTCATCGTGCAGGGCACTGTTTACTTTATGCCAATTATATGATCGATATTTTCTCTCCTAAAATTGGGCTCAGGGTGTGTGGCACAATTTCTACAACACTTCCAAAATATGATATGTCAAAGTGCCAGGATGTTTTTTTTTACAGAAATAAATTCCCACAATACAGACCAGGGTATGACTGTTGCCCTTGTGAATTATTTCACGCTCACTATACAAAATACACGGCTAAGAAAGGGAAAGGAGTGGAAAGACAAGAGGGGAGTAGACACGCCGAGCAGCAACCATGGGTGCATGGAAGCCGAGTGACGCCACTGGCTACAGGTAAATCGGACGTAAATGTAAAAAAAAACGTAGAGAGAAATAAAAAATCACAGCATATCCACGAGGTGAATGATGATGATGGGGCGAAGCTCAGGAGGGATCATCGGTAAACAGTGAATACTCCGAGTAATTCGCCCAGTAAATGATCAAGTAAACACGTGAGAAACAGTGTATATATATATATATATATATAATACGTTTTATTTTCTTAGACGCTTCTTCTTAGATGCTTGGTTTGCGGAGTCCCTTCATTACCACGGCTTTGTGGTCCGTGAAATGAAGGGATAACGGTTGGATAGCGTCGCTGCTTCGCGTTCGAGAACGCCTGAGTCTTCGCGCCGCAGCCGTGCCGCTTCTGCCTCTCGTTGTCGCACTACGGGGTCTTGGGGCCGCCGCCGCGCTGCCTGTCATGAAGCCGCGGCCTCGCGGGCTCTCACCGCGGGATTCTGCCTGCGAGCGCGCGCCGCCGCCGCCTTCCGCGCTCTCCGCTCCGCATGCCTTGTCTTCCATCCGGCGACTCCGAGCGAAAGAGAAAGCGCGCCAAGAGCGAGCACCTTTTATTATAACACCCCTAGCGGTAACCCGTCGCACTACATTGTAGGTTTTCTCATCAACTATACGAAAAACTAGCGCCATCTAGTGATATTATATACACTTATATATAGAAACATCGACACTTACGCCATCTAGTGAACACTTCATAAAACTACAGGTGGCTACATACTACATCGGAGGAAGGATAGACCCACGCCCTAAGGAGCTTCGCCCTGAAAGAGGCAGGATAACCTCGTGGAAGCAGGCCGGCAACGCTTCACTTGACCCCGGTGAAGTGGAAGAAAAAAATGTGGCTGTTTGGCCCGAAAGGCAAAGCATCAATTGCGTTATCAAATTAGTAGAGTAGGCAGTAGGGATAGTAGTTTTATTGGCTGCATAAACATGGACACATTCGCTTACTACCTGAATTAACAAGCGTGGTGTCAGCGCGCACAAGCAAACATGAATAGATCGCACTCAATGACCGCAGACAACCACGGTCGAAACGCTGGCGTGAACAAGCGCGGCCGCCGCAGCGAGCGAAGGTTCATGCATTCTATCGCGTCAACGGAAACTGAGCGGCGAAAGGCACAGCGCATTCAAAGGTCAAAGCCGTGTGGAGATCGCTTGCAACATAAGGTGCGCGCGATAGCCCGCACCGGCATCAAGTACAAGTATGCAGTTGTCAGAGTAGAAGACGCCCCGCCTCTCTCCCGCTCTGCCTTCCCGCTTTCCTCTTTTCGCATGAGAGATTGAGTTAACAGTTCCCCTTGCGCCCGGTAGCAAGATACACATTTGGTGGTGCAGCATAGCGTCGCCCCCCTCCCTCCCATACCCCATGGCCTTTCGCGCGACGGAATAAATCGCGTTTGCTCTTCGCCGTGCGTTCGTTCTCCGTGAAAGCGAGCGTCACCCGTGAGCATTCACTCGCACATATCGCACGCGGCGACAATTTTATCCCCTTGCGTCCTTGGACTTTATACGGAACCTCAGGGCTACGACGACGGCAAACATCCGCTTGAAGTATTCATATAATTGCTGTCCCAATAAAAAGCAAGGGAGAAATGACAGGGATAAAAAATCACCGCATATCCACGACGTGAATGATGATGAGTGGGCGAAGCACCGCGGGATCATTCGGGTAAACGAGAGCTACGGACGAGAGAGAAAGAGAGCGCGCGTCGCGAACGAACGCTCTTGTGCACCGCAGCGCCCCTAGCTACGGACGCGAGCGAGAAAGCGCGTCGGGAACGAGCGAGAAAGAGAGAGCACGTCGGGAACGAATGCCCTTGTGCACCGCAGCGCCCCTAGCTACGGATGAGAAAGAGAGAGAGAGCGCGTCGCGAACGAGAGAGAAAAAGAGCACAGCTGCGCCTCTAGCGGGAGCGGCGAGTACTAGCGTGGCTACAACGGCGCGACGGCGCGGCGACGGCGGACAAGGCTCGACCCTAAGGAGCTTCGCCCCTTAAAGTTATGTGTGCGAACTCATAAAAGCGTTTACCGCGCTTTAAATGCAGTCACAGAGCCCATTCGTTTTCAAGTGTAGCAGAGGTATTATGTCATTCAGCGCTTATGACTCTAGTCCATGGACCCAATATTTTGTTTCTGGCATGATGGCTTTGTCGCCAGTTCAACATTAGGGGCAGTAGAAAATTCTGATGTTCTATGGGGCCGCTGCAGCCACAAAAATTGCAAGGTGATTCAATGCCCAGTTCAAGTCGCACTTTGCTAAGCAAGGTTTGGGTGAAAATAGGGCGGAGTCACTGGAAACGGCGCTGTATCACGTTACCCTTCGCGTGAGGAGTGTAGGAAGAGTACCAGACAATTTTTTTGCTGCAAAATCGTTGGGACAGGCCCACATTTTTACGCATCATTACGCGCTGATGTTTAGAGATGGGCGAATGACAAATTTTTTCGAATATGAATTAAATAAGATTATTCGATTGCGGCACAGACGTTGTGTACCACGTTCCGCTATCTAGTGGGAAGTGTTCGGTCGATCAAACTGGTCGTTGTCTGAAACGAGTCGTCCGGCTGACACCAGACGCGAATGCCAATTGAGTGGTCGGGCGAGTCCGCATGAAACCTGTTTTCCACGCATACGTCACTGAAGGGGCCGCTCATTGGCCTCCTCGATTAACGGCACGCTTGCCGCCGCGGCAATCGTGCCGATTGTCCCGCGCAAGGACCGATCCCTCCCGCGGCAGGTGTTTGGCCGCCGGGGGTGCGCCAGCTGTGTTTTTGGCAAAGTCCTTCTCTACTCTCTCCGTAAAGATCGCCATCTACTCTCTCCTCCGCCGTCTCCTCTCCTAAAACACTTGCCATGTACACTCCCCTCCGCCGTCTCCTCTCCTAAAACACTTGTTTTTTTACAGCGAAGCTGTCAATGCCTCACTCTTGGATGATCGCGTCCGGCAATAGAAAAAAAACTCTAATTGGCCGTATGCTGTATGTGCGAGTGAAAGCGCGCGAGGGCGAGGGACGCGCGCTCTCACCGGGAGCGAACGCATGGCGGAGAGCAAACGCGACTTCCCAATGGAAGGGGAGCGGTGGGCGAGAAGGGCATCGAGGCACCCTAGAGCTGTGCGTGTGTGTGCCCGCTCAATGATCGGATGAGACTACTCCGGCTTCTCCTTCTCTTCCCTTCCTCACATCTTTATCTCCCACTTCCCCTGACGATGCGCCGTGCTCCCTATTAGGCAGCAGAAATAGGCGTACATTTTCCTTAATAAACCACTACTACTCTCACTGCGACGCATGAGCGCAGCCCTGCCGGACTCTGCCGCCTGTGCCGCCGACTTTCTGTGTGCTCTGGCCCGCCTCTCCCCTAACAGTGTCAACAGGAGTGCTTAGCCGTTCCTTCACGTAGCCAGCGTTTTGACAGCGGTTGTGTGCGGCCACACAAACAACGCGCACAACTGTTGTCGACAGCGGCGGCGTTTTGCCATCTGGGCATGCTGAATGTAAGACAGCCGCCAATGAGTCAGTCGCGGTGCGTGCGCGCGCCCACGTAGGATGACTGTTTAGGCACGACCGTGTCGGCAAATGCGCCTTCTTCCGTCGTGCGAAAGACCGTGGGGGACGAGAGGGAGAGAGGGGAGGCGCCGTTTAGCTGCGGCACTAAATGCGTATCTTGCGACCCGGCGCAAGGGGAACTGGCGACTCAATCTCCCACGCGAAAGGAGGACAGCGGGAAGGCAGCGCGGGAGGGAGGGGTTGCGGCTTCTGTTCTGCGAGCAACTTGTACTTTGCGCGGCGCCGGGCGGTCGCGCGCACCGTATCTTGAAAGCGATCTGCAACACGGCTCCTACTTTTGTATTCGCTGTGCTTTCGCCGCTCAGTTTCCGTTGAAGCGATATACCGCATCAACCTTCGCCCGCTGCTGTGGGCGCGCTTGATCACGCCAGCGTTTTGGCAGCGGTTGTGTGCGGTCACACAAACAACGCGCACAACTGTTGTCGACGGCGGCGGCGTTTTGCCCGCTTTTGAAGCGAACGCGCGCGGCGTTGGTGACGTGTTTATAAAGACCGTGCTAACCTTTGCCGTACACCCTATGGCGGTGTACCATAGCGACTATAAGGCCATGGTCCCTGTGATCACTAAATAAATCACCGGATCATACATATTTTTATTCTTTAATTGTTTAAATAAGCAATTACACCATCACATCTTAATAGTCTTAATTGGAAATACATTATTCCCACCATAATACAGCTTCGCTGGTCTTCCATTTCCACCCCAGTGGAAGGGCTGACAGTTTTTTCCCTTTACTTTTTGCTTGCGAAAGCAAGTCGACGGTGGCGCCCCTCAAAAGCCGCCTTTAAAGCTTTCAGGCCGGGCGCGGGCCGCAGCCGCCACCTGCGACGGCCGCTAGCCCCCTAAGGGCTCCACCTGCCTTTTTTGTTTTTAATAAAGACTTTCAAGCAAACAAGCAAGCGCAGAGTGCCTTTCGACATGGATTTGAGGCGAAGTATATATAAAGACGTGAACGCGCGCGCTATTCTCGTCCAATCGGAGATATATGAGAGAGAGAAGCGGCGTTATTCAAAGGATGGCGCTACTTTTCCGAAGGTATTGGGACTTTAGTTTTTAGGCTAATGTGGTCGGAGCTTAAGAAAGCATAAAATTTTCTTTATTCGGACGACCAATGAAACATGCTAAATAAGTCGGCGTTTTTTGAAGACGGTAGCCTTTCTTGGGCTACCTAGACGCGAAAAACTTTGTCACTCGATTCAAATACCCCACCAAAACCAAGCATGAGGAGGGAGGTGCAGAGAGAGAAATAAAGAGACAGCCAGGAAGCGAGAGTAATAAATAAACTTTCTTGGCGAGGAGGGATTCGAGCCTGGGTCCCCGCGGTCCGAAGGCGAGCGTCATAACCTATAAGCTATACGCCCATGTGATTGCGTTGTACCAACGATTGTAACTTAAATTGCTATGGGCTAGAGAAAGGGAAAATGAGAGCGAGAGAAAGAAAGACACACACAGAGAGAGAGAGAGAGAGAGAGAGAGAAAAAGAAATGAAAAACTAAACGCTCCAAATGAAAAAGCGAACGCGTTAGAAATGGTGTCGAAGCGCGTTAAAAACAAGCCGACTGAAGCCGCGGCTCTGTAGCCGGCTTTAAGCGAACAGTAATAAAAGGTCCCGACAGATGGCGCGAGAGCAGGGCGAACGCGGGAAACTTGAACTGAATTCAGGAAAGCCTCCATTGCATCCATCAAGGGAAGAGTGTTGGAGGGAGTGGAAGAGCGTGAGGTGAACAGAGGGTGTTACCTACCAGGGGCGGCAGAAGACTATCGTCTTTTGATGTCATTTGCAGCGAAGCAAGCAGATATGTGACCAATTATTTTATTAAAAATGAAATGTATGGCTGCGTCTGGTTGCATAAATAGAAACGCTGATGGCGCGCAGTTTGTAAAATTTCGGCTACAGATTTCTGGCCACGTCATGCGTACACGTTTGAACAAAGCACTCAAACACTTGCTTGTGGACATTGCAGGAAATCCTGGACTGTCAAAACAGATGTTACGGACATGCAACGTGAGCGCCTTACAACATTTGTCTTCTCGTTTTCCAGGAAGCGCTGACGCAGGCTCCGAGACCAGTTGCTTTCGCAGCATGTGCACATGTAAGAACGGTGGTTGGTGTTGCATTTCAAGAGATTCCACATTTCATGCCTGGTTAAAACCGTCGTGTCAGTCCTTGTCCAATTAAAGTGTGCTTGCTGACTTTCCTTGGTCCGTCATGTGACTTCGTCTAGATTCCGGAAAAGCAGTAAAAGACGAAAAATCTTCGTCACAATCGCAATGTTTCTGTATTATGAATTACAGAGAGAAAGAGAAAAAAAGCCATAAGGGAAAGGCAGGGAGGTTAACCAGGCTGAGCCCGGTACGCTGCCCTGCACTGGGGAAGGGGGAAAAGGGATTGAAAGAGGAGAACGAAAACATATTTTCACACCCTGCACGTTTACCCAGTCAAGCATGCATGGCTCAGTTTCGTCACAGGCGGGCGGTATACACGCCAGTGCACCTCAAAAAACACAGCAGCGCCTTTGTAGCCCTGTAGGCCACGGGCCCAAGATCTTCTCCTTAAAAGGCCTGTCGTGTAAGTACCCCAGGTATATGAATTAAGTATCAGAGGGACTTAGGGTCAATAACGTTTCAGGCACAATACTTCCTGTCAGCGTACGGTGAATTTCAATTCATACCATCAGATGCCAATAAAAATACCTTTGCACCTGTTAAACGCTTACGCATGCTGGCATCATTGCGTCAAAGGGATAAAACATACCAAACCGTGTAACGCGAATCTTTTCTGTTTTTTTTGAAAGAAATGTTTGCCAAAGCTTTCAGGTGTTGCTTTTGGTTACTTTGCGAAATAGATTGACCTTTGGTCATAATGAATACTTAACCTCATATTACCACAACTATCAAACATGTGGGCAATCAATTTACGCTTTTTACGAATTTCCGTCGGGTAATTGTCTAAATACGAGCACATTTGCAGATAGCGTTATACTCGCACCCACGCACAAGACGTGCATGAACCCCTACCTCCTATTGTACAGATCTAAAACAATACATGGCTCTAAGTTAACTATGTTAAGCCCACAAGCTATAATTTACTAGAGCAGTACATTTCTTACCTAATAAGATCGCTTGTTAGATGGCGCTCAAGCTGGCGGAGTTAGTCGTAGATTGCACGTGCAGCAGTCTTTAGAGGCCTCCGCAAAAAAATCGCTGGGCTACGTCAGCCGCCGAGGCCAGGTCGCGATATGTGCCACAACTTAACGAGTCGGGATCTCCGCGCAACAGCCTCCGGAGAGCACGGGTGAGAAGAGCCGAACGCCCTTCCGGTGGTTGGTAGACAGCCAGGCACGGCAGCGAAGGCCAGATGCAGAAGCAGTAAAGCCGGTGATCAGTGCCTCTCTCTTCGTCCGGGGTCAACAAGCAGGTGTAGGCGAATCGCGTGGTTATCTTGGCGTAAAATCCGATGCCGCGTTTACGCCGCATACTGTTCACAAGATTGCCAAAAAGAGGACCGTGGTTCCCACTTATGTGGTCGATACGATAAAGTACCCATGGCCGAATCACGCCTAGCGCTATCAAAGAGCAGTATATCTGGGCCATGGCCGAAAGGCGATACTTAAGGAAGGGTATAGCTTGCAGGTAGACGCGGATGGTGCTGATGCCATCTGCGACGGACATTCCTTTGACATTCGGGAGGGTAAAGCCTTCGCCATCCAAGGAATGCAGCCTCTCTTCTGACAAGCTGGAAAGGTGGAAGCACAACACGTCCAAGTCTGCAGATGTCATCCCGAGAACTAAAAGCGGCTCAGGGATGATCGACCTCAGGTGCGGCGTTGGCCAGGCGCTAGGGCAAAACTCAAAACCAAGGCTGTCGGACAAAGCCACGGAGTGGGCGTCTTGTTGTTCGCTTTCGCACTGGCGCGGAGGTTGCCTTGTAGATTGCGCAGGTGGAGCTGCTTTTAACTCGAACAAGTCAGATGGCTAGGCTAGGCTCGAGAAGCGTGTCGGCAGGCAATGAAGTCGAATATACTTGGTGCAGCGTCGCGATGAAAGTCAGTACAGCACGAAAGGACACGGTTACACTAACGGGCATTCCTTGGGCCACATGAACATTAATGCGCGCCTGAACTCCGCAGCTATATATAGTCACGTGCTTGATAACGTATCTTTAGCTTAAAGACTTGTCATTCAGCAAAAAAAAAAGCAAGTTCCACAGACGCGCTTTATGAACGCCTATCGGATACTGTGAGCGAGGGGTCCTTCAGGATGTGGCCTTTTATATTGTGTTTGTCATTTCATGAATAAATAAAGTGAATGCACCCACTGCACATAACGGGTTTTCAAAAATGCTATGATCAAAGTGATAAAACTATGCGATTATTCGGACGAGTGGGGAATGGGCAAATGCATTTAATAAATAAAAAAACAATCATTGTTCCGAGACAACCATCATACAGAAAAAAAAATGTCGTTGGCCGTTCGTATGAGGACTTTTCCCAGTCATTATGTCTGCTTATCGATAACATCAAAACTAAAAGCACGTAATTGGTGCATTTCACCAATATAACCGCTGCGACGGTATCTTGCAAGGTCGTGATATCAAGCGAGAGGAAAGAGGAAATCTTGGAAGGATAGCCATTGCCTTTACATGTAGGCTATATCTTACACTTAACTAATGGGTAAATGGGAAAATAAAGACTATTTGAAGAAAGAGCACGTTCGCATGCGCAAAACTGCGTAGCAGCCCCACACTCACAACGCCACTGTCACGCAGAGCTCTAAAAGTGGAAAGCTCAATACAGGGTGAACGTTCTCTTTGCGGCTCCTATTTATACAGGAATTAGGTGCGCATCCCTGCCACAGGGGAAAACACCGGTTTCACTTGTACTCCAAAATTTGCAGGCACTACAGTTTTGTTCATATATAAGAAAAAATACATTGCACCTTGTGGTTCCCGCATGGCAGGTCAATAATATTAGTAACAGCACGCGCGCGCATGATCACTCGACTATCTACAAAAGAAAAAAAAACTTTCAGCCCTTCCACTGGGGTGGAGATAGAAGACCAGCGAAGCTGTACTATGGTAGGAAATATGTATTTCCAATTATGACTATTAAGATGTGATGGTGTAATTGGTTATTTTAAGTAATAAAGAATGAGAAATACGAGTATATATGATCCGGTGGTTTTCATTTATTTAGTGACCATAGAGACGATGGCCTTATGGTCTCTACGGCACGCCGCCATAGGGTGTACGGCAAAGGTTGGCCCGTTCTTCATAAACACGTCACCAACACCGCGCGCGTTCGGTGCGAAACTCGGGCAAAACGCCGCCGCCATCTACAACAGTTTTGCGCGTTGCTGGTGTTGCTACATGTCCAAGTTTATACAGCTCCTCGGAATTTGGAGAATGACAGCCCATAAACAAATGCAATTAAACAAAACACCGACAGAGCATGCCTTTTATGTTAAATCTTCTCAGACTGAAACATAAAAAGTGCGAAACAAAAAACTGTAGCCCTTCCACTGGGGTGGAGATCAGATGGAAGACCAGCGAAGCTGCACTATTGTGGGAATTATGTGTTTCCACTCCTGACTATTAAGATGTGATGGTGTAATTGGTTATTTGAACTATCAAAGAATGAGAAATATATATGATCTGGTGGTTTTCATTTATTTAGTGACCACAGAGACCATGGCCTTATGGTCGCTACGGTACACCTCCATAGGGTGTACGGCAAAGGTTAGCACGTTCTTTATAAACACGTCACCAACGCCGCGCGCGTTCGGTGCAAAAGCGGGCAAAACGCCGCCGCCCTCAACAACAGTTGTGCGCGTTGTTTGTGTGACCGCACACAACCGCTGCCAAAACGCTGGCGTGAGCAAGCGCGCCCACAGCAGCGGGCGAAGGTTCATGCGGTCTATCGCTTCAACGGAAACTGAGCGGCGAAGGCACAGCGAATACAAAGGTAGGAGCCATGTTGCAGATTGCTTTCAAGATACGGTGCGCGCGACCGCCCGGCGCCGCGCAAAGTACAAGTTGCGTGCAGAACAGAAGCCGCAACCCCTCCCTCCCGCGCTGCCTTTCCGCTGTCCTCCTTTCGCGTGGGAGATTGAGTCGCCAGTTCCCCTTGCGCCCGGTAGCAAGATACGCATTTAGTGCCGCAGTTAAACGGCGCCTCCACTCCCTCCCTCTCGTCCCCGTACGGCCTTTCGCACGACGGAAGAAGGCGCATTTGCAGACACGGTCGTGCCTAAACAGTCATACTACATTGGTGCGCGGACGCACCGCGACTGACCCATTGGCGGCTGTATTCCATTCAGCATGCCCAGATTAGTTTCCTGCCTTCCTTCTTGTCTTTCACAGTGCAACCTTTCATCTGCTAGTGGGCGCGTATTGATGCCTTATCGATGGTCTTGTAGGCGTGTCTGCATGGTTGCCTCTATATTTACCGTGAATCCCAGCTAAGTCGCTTAAGCTGTCCAACACTTCTCCTGCTTTCCTAACGTGAGGGTTACTGCGATTGAGTGCTGTGTGCAGTCCCTCCGCCCCATTTTCACCGCCAACTAGCTGAGAAAAGCATTGATTTTTATCGACGTCACTTAGAGGTTGAATTGCCATACCCTCCTGAGACCCGAATACAGCTATATAGGACGTAATTTCTTTCCAAGCTGTTTTTTTTATTTGCACTGGCATCGTCAGAATGTGAACGACATATATTTTTTTATTTAAGTGTCACGGTTAGATGCCAAAAGCTGCATCTTCATGTATTTAGAAGAAGTGACTACCTCCTTATGTTTGTTATGGTAAGAACTGCATTTAATTGCCTAAACGTAAATATGAAGATGAAAGTACGTGTATTATATTGCCATGTTACAGCTGCATCCTGGACTTTCACGCAATCTCGAGGAATTAGAAACGCACTTCCAAGTTGCTTACCGCTGGCTTTGATGACAGACGTCTAGATCAATTTAGTGTCGAATTTCTCGAAAGCGGATGAATATAATGTGATTAAACCACTTCCGTGTAGTTCCACATGTACCGCACTTCAAATCCAGGATGAATATTTTGACTAAGCGCTTTAGAATTCAGTTTGAAAAATATCGTAGGCAATCTGCAATATATTGTACGAGGGGTCCTTAGGAGGATACATTTTTTTTTTAGTTTTCAGAACGGCCTAAATTTGACGCACTGCACCAATGACACCGAAAAGACCAAGGCCACAGGGACTAGTGCAATCTCCGTGGTTTAGCGTTTAGTTGATGCACTCCCTCATTGGGCTAGCACGTCGTCCGCTTGAAACCTAAAGCCACACTGTACGTGAACGCGCATGCGCATCACATTACATTTTCTATTTCCATTTCGTGGGGCCGCGATGATAACAAACACGTAACTGGAGAGTGCGTCTGCTGAATCAACGAACTACGAAAGTGCACAAATTGCACGTCGCCTGCATCGAACTGCACGCGCTTCAATGTTCACTTTACTAAAGCTTGTGACTACGTTGAAAACATGGGCGCTAAAAGAAATCGGAGCATTTTATCCGCCATTCAGCGGAAAATAAAAACTACACACACATAGGCCTGCACAGGTCACCCATTTGTGGCGAGAAAAATTGCATAGAGTACGAAACAGTCAAATACCATCAAAAAGCATACTGTCCCGTAGTAGTGCCGGGGAAGGGCGCGGCAGCAAAACTTCGAATAACTTAACATTTTAATGGCTGACATGTGCCCACAAAAGCAAGTTACACTCAAAGCACAACGATAGCGGCGAACACAGTCGACGATCGTCGAAATCTGATGTGCGGGTCATACGCGTCGGCTTTTATACATGACTTCATCTTTGACAGCTCCAGGGTAATCGCCGGTGACCGCGCGCCTTCCAGAAACTACTACGCAATTCGTGTCACGCATAGGATGATTATAAAATGTTCGGCGAGAACAGACACAACAGATAAAATCAACAGTAACATTCGAATAAGGTCGAAGCTTTTCACAAAAATCCTGCAGTAGCTACCCTCAACGTCAAGCTGACCTTTCTGCTAAGGCCGGATGTGATTCTTGCGACGTCTCCAGATACAGCAGGTACGCTTTCTTCGACTGGTGACAGTCCACGGTACCAAGGACTACCATTGCGCTGCGCGAAGCTATGCGTAAGTACCACGGTAGTGGCGGAGATACGGCCTGATGAGCCCGTTTATTTGGGAAAACTCACGCCGTCGTTGCGACTTCGAATGATGACCGACAAAAACGTGGACACGCTTTGCCTCCACCTCGATCTGGTGCCATCGAAGGAGCTGCATACGCTTGATGTCACCAATATACTCCCACTTCTACGGCTCGCAGGATCTACGCGACAGAACGCCGTCGCAGCCATTCGCGTAGCTCTGAAAACCACCAGCTCATCGGGACAGCGGCTACGACAAGTGGCATGGCTGTACTGCTGGCTGGCGCTGCGGGGCAGGCTCCAATTGTGGACGCTGTATCGCCTCAACAGCAGTTTCACAGCGCACTTCAAGGATTTCACGCTATTCCAGAACATAGCGGACGTGCTGTCCTCGCCAGGTATAGGTAACTATGTTGTTCCCTTGTCCAGCTCCCACGGCCGCTACGCGTGCGTCATCATCAGAGATCGGAGCACATGTCCAGAAGAACACAGCGTTGTGTGCTTTTGTGCCTGGATGGGAATGCCCTACCTGGCCGTATGAACTGTTGGGCTGCTAAATGCGCCAGGGCTCATGGCCAGTCTTATAAGGTTATTTCCGAAACGAAGAAATTCTGCTTGGCTTTTACAGGGATCTGAGCAGCGCTTTCGCTGCTGCCCATTGTGACTTCAACCAGGATACCACGGACTTGCCGCTGACAGACGTGAGTCCCCGCGCGCCCTCTGAACAACGTCCCTAGCCATGTGCCGAGAACCCTGCAATTCACTCATCTTGGAACACACTCTAGTAAGATTTTTTTTTCGATAACCTCATAAACTATGTGCCTCGAAAGGGCTCGCAACATGGGTGTGGGCTTCGAATATTCTGTTTCTCAGATTAATTGATACGTGTTCTCAGAGGTGTCGCTACTCCATAGATATGTTGTTTTGCTGACAGGTATTATAACCTCAACTATTAAGTTATTAGAAATCCTTCTGAGGTCCGAGGGCATTACGGAAAGATGTGGTTATTGCATACAGCCGTGCGCGTTGAGAGGCTGCCCCTTCGGCGGTAGCTGGAGTAGCATATATTGAATAGTTGAAATATTGAGGACTATAATATGTAAAATATTCGCACCCTTTAGGTCTAGACAAAATCCGAGCGCAACATACATGACTTATGTATGGTTACACCGATAGCACATCTCGTCAAGCTGATTTCAGGGTTTAGCACTTGTATACCACACGGCTTGCAAAATACAGTGACGTCTACGCCTATCGGCTAGACGATTCCGCAATCATTCCGCCGTATATATTCCTTATCACAGACAACTTGCGCTTTTTGTGTGACGCACAGGAGAGCACGGTAGAGCATGTAGTACCGCAGTGTTCCATGACCAGCTTCGGATAATTGACAACCCGCAACTGCAACCTTAAAATTGCATGACCGCGCCTGTGCTAACCACACTATAGCTTGCGTGCTGGGCTTCCTGCTGCAGGTACACGAAACACTGCAGTTTATGCATCAATGTTAGCGGCATGGCCTAACTGGTGAAGTCTCAGAGCACCACAGCGAGCAGCGGAGGTAGTTGTCCTTTAAAAAAGTCCCGTACACTGCACTAGAATGAATCGAATGATATAACTTATTTTCGACACATTCTTCTAGTGAAATCGACCGTTGAGACATCACCCGAATTATGGTTACTATACATGGATTTGTCTGATTTCGTGCTTGTGACATCAGACGTCCTTGGGCCTTTGTTGATTATGCTTTATTTGCCCATGAGAATATAGTCATTCTTATTTTGATATCCCCATGCACTGACTGTTGCACCAGCATAGTTTATTTGTCAAAATTAGGGAGTGGGCCCTATGCAGGCATTGGGTTCTATTATCTGGATATTTTTCACTGTGAACACGGAAGCGCGTCATTTTCAGTACAACGAGCGCAGCCTGGTGGCTCCGCAGAATCATTTTGCGCATGCGTGGCAAAAGTAGTCTCCTTTCGCGCCCATTACGCCGATAGAGCGCTTGCGTGTCGTCTGCTAGGCGCTTTTCTTTCCTTCCGTGCGAGTTCTAGCTAGCTGATAGGCCGCACTACGTATCTGCGAGATCAAACGGTGCGTTCGTCAACCTTGTGGTCTAGGCAAATACCATGGCGTATAATTTTGCCTTTTATTCCTGCCTGCAAACTTATTGAAATTGAAATTTTAAAACATAGGAGCAACAAGGTTCGCGAAGGAAGCTACAATTTTCTTCATTCTTATCATTCTTGAAAAAAGTAAATTCTGGGGCATTAAGTGCCAACTCTATGATCTGATTATGAGGCACGACGCAATGGGGGCTCCGGAATAATTTTGACCTGGGACTCCTTACCGTGCACCCGTTGCATGGTACGCAGCATTTTTGCATTTCGCCCCCATCGAAATGCATATTCTTCAAAAAAAAAAAACGCCATGCATTACTAAGCTATTAGCGCTTTATTATTTAACACCGGGTTAACCCTTTTGTATGGAAGTTAGATGCAAGCAAATGGCGTGGTATAAATTTCCAGTCGCTGCTTATTTTGATAACCCTCAGCTCGGCTTGTGGCTGGGAGTGGCGTTCACGAACGCTTACTCACATCGTATGGGAATGGCCGAGAGCCCGATGTGCGACTACTGTATGTGCGAGGAAACCATCGAGCACCTATTGTGTACCTGTCCTCGCTACGACGTACAACGCCTCTCTCTCAGGACAACTTTAAACCGGCTGGACTCGAGACCGTTCTCTGAGTAAAAGATACTGGGACCGTGGCTACACCCGTCACTGGCACAAAAAACGTTGCGTGCACTAGTACAGTATTTGAAGTGCACCGGTTTAAGAGACCGCCTATAGTGTCCCTGTACATTGTCCCACGTGTACTGAGTGCTCATTCTCTCCCTATGTTTCTCTTTCTATTTCCCCTTTCCCTTACCCCTAGTGCAGGGTAGCAAACCGGATGTTCTTCTGGTTGACCTCCCTGCCTTTCCTCTCCTTGCTCTCTCTCTCTCTCAGCTCGGCTTTTGAATTCGTAAATTTTCTGACGCTGATATTATTCTCACGATAATGAGTGCTACATTTCCATGTCATTGTTTTTTTTTTCTCAGGGCAAAATCAAACTGCATCGACAATTTGATTGACCTGGAGCTAAACGTCGCCTCCCTTCCCTCCCCCCCCCCCCCCCCCCACGGCGTTTCGTGCGTCGGAAGAAGGCACGTTTGCTCTACATATATGGTGATTGTAGAGGAGGAAAGAGACCCCTACTTCTGCAGCTCTTAAGGAAGCACAGCGCAGAACGCGCGTTTGTTCTCCGCCGTGCGTTCACTCCCCGTGAAAGCGCGCGTCCCTCGCGCCCTTTCACTCGCACATACAGCGTTCGGCGGCGCGCGGCAACGATTTCATCTCCATTGACGTCATACGGAACCTCATGGCGACGGCGATGCCGACGACAGAAATCTGCTTTGGAGTGTCCATATAATTGCTATAGCAATAAAATTGACATTACAAGAGCTGGTGCTCATTTTGGTGGACGAAATGCGACAACGCTATCGACTAGACGTCGCAAACTGTGCCTCCACTTCAAGAAATACATCGAGGAGCGTTACGTGTGGAAATAATCTGTGAGCCACCGGTGATGCCGTGCTGGAGCAACAGCTCCCAGTGGCCATCTAGGAGGCTCCAGGCCCGGGCCTCCGCCTCCCAATCGCCGGATTCTAATTAAAGTTGTCTGACTCATCGGTGCTGCAATGTTTGGCAGCGCTACTACCAATTTCGTTCCCATAAATGCTCGAAGCAAATCGTGTGCAGCACATGCTGGCTCTTTAAAATGAACCCTACAACATATGCATTAAAACTGAGCGCTCTTCTGATGTTCATCCTTGACTATCGATGGGCGGCGTATCAATGATGTTGCCATAAAACACGTGGTGGAAATACGGAATTGGGTACGCCCATCTTAGTCTTCGATATCGGTCGTTCACTCAACTTCAGGAGAAATCTCTGTCGCTGCGTTCGTCAGTAATCAGCTTTCTGCTCCAGTGGCCTTAAGGGCGGCGTTTGCATCCTGCACTGTCACGTTTCACGCAGAACTTTTTTAGTTTATTTGCCACTTTGCGGTTCACATAGTCCATTACGGAAATAAAGTGCTAGTTTTAGCCCTACGGAAGCGCTACTTGCGACTTTCTTTTCGGTGGGCGAAAGCCATGAATCTTTGCTCGGCATGATCCATCTAAGAGGTGGCTGAAGGCTTGGACAATGACGAGGTCCTTGAGACTAGAACGCTTTCAAATATTGTGTCGCTCCCCAAGGAAGTAACGTGAACTGTTTTCACGCGGTATCTTGAAGAAATGTACATTGTGTCCATTACACATAAGAAGCATAAACTAACGTTTCCGTACGGTATTATAACAGAATTGTTTCCAAAGAAACGCATTATAAGTATCTCCGACTCTGGATGACAACTGACCTCACTTGTACTAAGCACCTCGAATTTATCGTAGCTAATGCTAACCACAAGTTATTTTTTTTTTTTTGAGGAAAGCTTTCAAATTTTCCACTCCCCCTGTACGCCTACTCGCAGATAAAGCTGTAATTCTGCCGGGGCGAGACTATGCATGTGACATTTGGGACCCTTTCATTAAACTGGTGCTAACAAGGTAGAAATGATGTAAAGAAAAGCAGCTCGTTTCATTTATAACAGTTTCGGACCCACTTGAGTTACGGAGCTCAACATAAGCAAAGCTGCCACCATAAATGCAAGCAAACCATGTATCACGACTAACATTCCTTTTTCAACTTATTAACGGTCAATAAAGACATATTTAACGGGATTAATAATTTTTTCATCTGGTTATGCTACTAGGCAATGACATAGCCAAACAATAACCCCATTTAGTACGCATAATAAATGCTTTATGTATTCCATCTTTCTACGAAAAGCAGTTGAGTGGAATCATCTAACCGATGACCAAGTTTTAAAATAATCACTTTCGGTGTTTGTGTCAAGTATTGAGTAAAAATTTGGCGTCCTGCTGTGCCACTGCTATGTTCAAGCTCTGTTGAGCTGATTTGTATTGTGTTTCGCTGCTTGTGCTATAGTGTTCTTTACATATGTATGATATCCCACCCTGCTAACACCCACATGCAGATTGCAGTATTGATAACTGAATAAATAATAAATAAAAAGTAGAGTTGCATGTCTCAGATGGATCTCAGATCTCGCATGTCTACGCGAGAAATGCGCATAGACAAGAATTTAAAAAAAGTGAGGTTACGTCCGTAGCAAGTTGTATTGTACTGTTCTGTTGCAACTTGTAAAAGGTGTACTACTTTAGTCTTTCCTTTCAAATTCTGCTTTTATCTTTTTTGCAAGGGGTTCATTGATACATGCATATATTTATTTGCAGACTTGGCACCCATACGCCTTGGTCGCGGAAAGATGGTGTTCTCGTCAAAGACTTCGAGGAGTGTGCGCAGGTCTAAAGGTGAAGCCCAGGGGCTAAGGAAAAACAGAAGGCGCAGATACGATCACGATCAAAAAAGGTCCCAAAATGACCAAGAAGGCTGCCCTGCAGAGTTGAAGCCATTTTGACTCAAAAGATGCACATGCTCTTGGGGAAAAAAATCATCGGTGTTTTACGTGCCAAAACCACCAACTGATTATGACGCACGCCGTAGTGGAGAACATCAGAATAATTTGGAGCAGTGAGGTTTCTTTAAAGTGCACCTAAACCTAAGTACACAAGTGTTCTTGCATTTCTACCCTATTGAAAGGCGGCCACCGTGGCTGGGATTCGACTCGTGACCTCGAGCTTAGAAGCCCAACACCATAACCACTAAGCCACCACAGCGGGTGCTCTTGGGAAGCCAGATCCTGCTACCGGCTTATGAGGCTAATAGACAACGGTGGTTTGCTGGCTTTGCCAACTCCACGATCCCGTCGAATGCAGCTGTCTAATGTTTCAATGATCCCCGGAATTGTATATGATGGTATCAATATTCTTCAGGGTGCAGTCAAATATTGGTAAATTCAATATCGGACTTGTACAGTTATTATGAAATGTCACCCAGGCCTAATCTGCAGTATGACCACAATAAAGGTGTGGTCATTGGGTTTTCGGACAACGCCACGGAGAGGACAGTCGTTGTCATTATTTTAATTCTTATATATTTTATTCCGCTTACAGCGACCCCTTTTTAGCCCGCTTTGCAGCCACATTACATCGACCATTTGCAATTCTTCCATCATTTGATACATAACGCATCGACAATTCCTTACCATGTGTCATGGCGCTCTTTGGCCATAGCTGGCCCTTGCGCGATCAAACAGCACACATCGTGACGGAGAAGACGCCGGCGGTGTCAAATGCAGCTGTCATAGCTACATTTGTGCTTACCGTGTGCGTGAGGACGACGCTCATGACAGCAGCTGGAGGCGGACAGCTTTCTTCAAATACGCCAAGCGGCCGATTGGTCAGGGCGTTTATAGTGTGTCTACTTAGCTTCGTCGTTTTTACGGCCAAGCGCACTCCACGTTTCTGAAGACTTTCTAACCTACAGGGCGCTATAGGTCCGCATGTGCCATCGATAGCCTGAGCTCACTTGGCTGCTGTATAATCAACAATGCAATAAAATGGTCCCTAAATGCTTTCTGGTCACACCTCACGCATTTAATAATGAAAAATAAGAAACTCAATAGAGCATACACTGCCTCCTATGCCTCGAATGGCTTGGAACTGTTATGAAAAGCCTTTGCTGTGTTGCGAAACTGCGGTAAGGCTCTCAGGCCTGTGGCTTGACATTCAGATGCACTAAAAAGCAATTTATTACCGAAGAGTTAAAAATTTTGGGCAGAAATCGTTGAGGAAGAAATGACCAATACTACTTTTTTCTTTATAAACTTTTGATGGCATGTTATCTGGATCAGCAGGAGTGTTGTAATTAACTGTGATTGAAAATCACGCGTGAAAAAAGTTGTAAGAGTGTGTAATGTTCAATAAATCTATAGCTATACGTCAGATAGCTATAGATAGCTTTAGGAATATGTAATGAAACAAACAAAATGTTAGAGCGGTATCCCTGGAATTGGATAATAGAGCAGCAGCAGCTTCATCATCTGAATGTATGCGTCTCCAGTCTGGTTCACAATTTGCTGCTAGTGCTCTCATTAGTCCCTCTCGCCGGTTGTTGCGTTCTCTGAGCATTGTAAAAAGTGGGGCTTTGCAGCTTCCACACCGCAGAAAACACACTTTGGTTGTTGAATACTGGTGATGGACATTTTCTTCCAAGGTTAATAACGGCTCTTTCTCCGTGACAGTCACACCGTCCAAAGAAACAACTGAAGATTTCGTATTCAAATTATTATGCCTGCGTTGCTGGTAATCGAACTATTATATTCCTTTCAATGAGGAGAATTTATCCAGAGAAATGGGTATCGGACGCAGGCGAATGCATAGGCAAAGATAACTATTACTGAAAGTTAAGGAGACCCAGACGGTTCTTTTTATGGTGTATTTATTTCTTCGACACAGCATTTTTTTTCCACACAAGGGGCGAACGATTTTCTGCTTTCCTTTTATGATCTTTTATTGGTTATTGCTCGTTCTTCTAGCAGCGTGATGAGCGTTGTTATGGTTAGAGCATAGTTCACTTCAAAAACAGCTGCCATGCAGTATCTTAGGATATTTTACGTACTTTTCAGTGTCTGTCTGTCTGCTTGTCTGGCATAGTTCCAAACCCAACTCGCCAACTTGTGTCAGTCGATAGTCTATGGTATAATGAGCAGAGCATCGTGCAGCTGTGTTGAGGGAACCCGGTTTGAAACCAACCGTCCGACAAACTTGGGTCACCAGGTATGCGCACTTGCCTCTCTTTAATCAACATCTTTGACGCAAACTTGAATCACCGGAAATGGAACACTGGGCACGCGCCGCTCTTCACCGAACCTCTTTGATGTCAACTTGGGTCACTGTTTACACGACACCAGATATGCGTCTCTCTTATATGAAACTTTTCCACACCAAAGTGGATAATCGAGTATATGCCGCTCTTCATTGAGTCTCTTTGACGCCAACTTGGGTAACAGGGTATGTCCCGCTCGGTATGTGTCTCTCTTCAGTGAACCTCTTTGGCGGTAACTTGAGTCACTTTATATGTGTTATGGGTTATGTGGCACTCTTAAAGGCTAAAAGTTATGAGAAATGTACCCAGTGTTTGGCGGAATCGAACCCGGGGGATATATATTCAGGCACTCTTGTCTACATAAATATGAAAACGCACCGGGTGCGGTGCACCTACATGTCGCAGGGGCGTTCCAAAGCGACGTTAGAGAAAACCCGGCACACGCCCCATGCATGACTCGTCTCTGAGTTGGCAATACGGCGCTTCGCTAGCTTACTGCAGCACGAATTGCTTGAACTTCGACATTTATTGTTGAATAAGTTCTGCCGGAGTTTATTTATAGTTCGTTTACAAGGTGCGAGAGACAGTTTTACGTTTGCCGTCATTTATTCCTTATGGCCCTAACAACGTGATGAGGGTCGTTTAGGGTTCATCGTGAAATAGGTTCTCCCGGACTTTATTTCCAACGAACAGTAGTCCGTTTATAGAATCACGTAGAAAAAAATGGAGGACGCCTAAACTTCGCCTTTAAGAGTGGAGCGCGATAGCATTATCAGGATCCGTTTGCATCACACTTTTTTTTACGAGTAGGCTTCACTACAACACACAACGTGAGAAAGCCAACTTACAGAGACCAAGCTTACACCGATACCCTTAAAGTCGGCCTCACTTTTAAACACAAATGCACTGCTTGGAAGGGATTCTTTCACGGGCCATTTAAGCCGTTTTATATCAAAATGTGAAGGCCCTAGGACTTTTTTTTATTTTTTCATTATATGTCTCCTGGTGCCCCGAGGCATGCTCGTGACTTCGCCTGCCACCTGGACTCTCCCGTGGAGAAGCAACTTTACTGTGTCGCGTGTGGTTGGGCGTCGCATTTACAAATTTCTATTCATTCCTAATAGGAATGGCTAACAGTGCTGCATGCAATTTGTGCGGCTGCGATGAGACGCTAGAGCACCTTCTGTGTCATTGCCCAGCTTTTGACGCTCAACGACGGATTCTTCAAGCTCAACTTAGCATGTTAGATAGCAGAGTGCTGTCAGAGGGAAAGATTCTGGGACCATGGCCTACGCATTCCTGCATGCGAAAGGCCACAAAAGCTCTTCTTCAGTTCTTGAAGGAGACTGGACTATATGAGCGCTTGTGACAGTGGACCTTCCTCTGCGACTGACTGTGTGAATACCTGACTCTTTATGTGTTTTTTTTCGTATTCTCGCTCCTTATCTATTCTTCCCCTTTCCCTCTCCCCAAGCGTAGGGTAGCCAACCGGGCACGTCCTTGGTTAACCTCCCTACCTTTCCCTTCTCGTTTCTCTCTCTCTCTCGGGTCCAAAACGCATTAGGCAGGCTGTCCCAGTTTGACCTCCCATGGAGGCGAGCGCCATCTGGAGGGTGGTTTGGCAAGTTAAGTACCCGGACGCGCCACTGTTGTATGGTAGAAAGGCAGAAAAAGGAATTTGTGTTTGACTTTCCTTGTAACAGAATTATTTTTTCTCGTACATTAAAATTACAGTCCGACGCTATCATGCCTTTAGGTTGTGGTTAAGTCGTACTTTACAATTTATCTGTAGGTTTTTTTTTTTACTTTGAGAAATTCAGTTAGTTCAGTAACGCCCCTGCGCCACGCGGTGGGCCTGCGAGGTCGGGGTGGTTCGGGGAGATTTTCTCATCCGCGAACGCCAGTGCCGACACCGCAGCCGTCACCAGATTTTCTGCGGCACGGGGGCCTTAACACTGTCGCGTTAAAAAGAAAGTTGCGCAAATACACACCAATGCACAAATATTGTGCATTTTCACGTCCCGATGGGTTACCACCAATATATATTCTGAAACCTTTTTCCGAACAATATGAAGAATTTCCATGACAGTTCGCAACAACAAGGCGCTACGTCATAATGAAATGAAAACATCGCAAGAGCCTCCATCTTGACGTTCTTAATCCTCGCATTTTTATTTTTCATAAGAGCACCGTTTTCAATGCTTACGGTGCAATAACACTTAAAATCATGAGCGGAAATTTTTCATGAGTAAAAGACGGCCCTTTCAATATCACAATGCACAGAAATAGGGGCGCCCTCGTCAAGGAATTGAAAACAATAGCATTGATGTAAAACTTAATAAGAGAGACAGTACCGCACAGCACTGCTGTGCCCACAAATTCTGCTTCCAAGGAAGCACAGGTGGACGAAAGAACACCGTTAGCGCGAGCATTCTGAAGCGTTTAATGTCCCTTGCCTCAACGACTTCACCTCGAACATTTCCTGTAACACTTATCCTAGCAGATTCTTTTTTAGTACCGACACAGGGCTTGAGTAGTCATACACATCTTTCACTGATTGCAGTTTAATGAATGCGAATGTATTGGGCCAATATCAGCCTAAACACCTGGGGAATAATGCACTTGGCAAGTAACCCATGGCTGCAAAAACTGAACCTGGCCCCTCTGTGTTTATGCGCTCGGGCGGGCTTCGACAAATACCAGGATTGTTCCAACGAAAGAATTTCGCATGCACGTCCATAGTTCAAGCTCAGAAAAAGGGGCTTCCGTTCCTAGGTTAAGTCCTATGACCAACGCCCTAAAACGGATGCTCTATAAAACACTACTAATTTGTTCAAAATTGGAATAAGCAGCGTCTATTTCGGATCCAGGTCATAAAGACCTTATAGATTCACTTGCCATGGCCCAGAGTAACGCAGTCCGTTTTATCCTGTCCAATAATAACAGAACTGCAAGCATAACTGCCATGAAATCAAGTTTGCGGTTAGTTTCTCTCTCATCACGACGCAAACAACTTCGTCTCAGTCCTTTCATAAAATTGTTAATCACCCTGAATAACCGAACAAACTGCATCAGTCACCTCAATACATACCCCGAAGATTAGATCATGATAACAAGGCTCGTATACCTCCTTTTCAACTAGCTCCTTTTCACTTTCATTTCTCCCACACAGCTCTGACGAGTGGAATTACCTTCCAGAAAATGTTACCATTCAAAACAATGATCTCTTTAGAAACGCCTTAGCTAATATTGTTTAAACAGAACCCATTTTGTAACTGCTACTTTTACGTTGATGTTAATCATGCTTTATCTCCTTATGTTTTATTACAGCGAAGGCTATTATGCGGAATAGCCTATTAGGTGGGATAGGAAGGGGAGAGGGGAGGGTTAATTAGAGCTGTCCTAGAAGCTGCGTGTCCTTGGCGAAACCAAAGAGCGAGTCCAGAATGGCCCTGTCGGAATCATCTAATCAAGTTGCCGACCTAATCCACTCCTCGTAGGACGACACTAGGACGCCCTCAGGTGGTGGTCCCGCTGCTTAGCGTAGCGCTGGCACTCCCAAAACAAATGGACTGCGGATAGTCGCCTGGCCACGCCGCAGTCAGGGCACCTGTGCGGCTCCTGGGGTGCTTCTTCGTCCTCAGAGGCTGTCGAGGGGCCAGGTTCCTGCGACGGAAGGGAGTCAGGAGAAGGGAAAGGAGGGCGTCTCTCCCGGCGTGGCCGGTACTGCCGCCACCGCTCCAGCCCGTCCGGTGTGAGGACGAAGCCGGCCGGAACGGAGCCTATGCAGCGGCACCTGCCCCGACCTGGGAAGACCCACGGGAAATGGGTTTGGGTCTGGCGGGACACTCGCACGAGTTCCCTCTTGCGTTGGTTGGCTGCTACTCTCAGAGCTCTGTCTGGGTCATACGGTGGTCCTTTTGTCGTGGTAGTCGTGCTGTTGCTAAGGGTCTCTGAAGGATCCTGGGAGACAATGCGGTTGGTAAGAAGGGCGCTCACCGCCTCATGGGCCTCGATGCCCTGGTGACCAGGGATCTGATGAAGTGTTGCAGTGACCCCGCGGGCCTCCGCACGCCTCAAGGCCTGCTTGACTAGGAGTACTTCTGATGAGGTTGTGTGGCTGGACTTGCAAGCATGCAGCCCATATTGGGAGTTTGTGTATATATCAATGTGTTTTGTATGCGTGTTCCTTCGCCTATCACCCGGAGTTCAAGTTCCGTTGGGTCGTCGGCATCAGAAGTTATGAAGGTACAATGTGTCGCACAAGAACCAACTACGTGGTAGGCGACTGCTCCCTCACTGGTGCGTGGGTCGAAAGCTGCGTCAGTGCATGTACACTTGTTCTTGGCATGGTGGTGCATCTGCCAGACTTTTGCGCGTGATGCGCAGAAAACGCTGTCCGAATGTGCGCATGTTGTGCGCCCATGTTTCAGGGAGTTGGTGTAGTGTCGACGACAGCAATGTCATCCCAAGGTGGAATTTCCGATGGCAGTTGGGGTAAGGTTGATATGTACTTTCCTATGTAGGCCAGCAGCGCCCTGCCTTGTCTGGTGTGCTTCAGGTGCTCCTCGTGGCCCGCCTTCGATGCTTCGATGGTTGCGTAGAGGTTAGGCAACTTCGCATATCGATGCAGCTCCTCGACACGTGTGTGCTTCGGCAGCCCTGTGATGACGCGGAGAGCTGCTCCGTGGAGTACCTCCAGCTGTGTCCAGGGCCGAGCAAGCAGGTCACAACAGCGTGCACCGTATATCGCTCGGGATGTCAGCAAAGCACTCACAAGTTTTCGGCATATGTCGGTACCAGCACCACCCATGCGGAAGCAGATCCGTTTTATGAGGTGCATAGCCTTGTGCCACTTCCGGCGAAGGTCAGCGACACACCAGGCGTCCCACCGTGAAGATAAATGTCGCGTCCGGGACCGCGTTCGCGCACTTTCAGTTGGTGCTTCAACGCTGCGGTGCTCGCTGTGCATGTTCGCGACATCCATACGGTTGCGCGTTACCCGCGTTCATGACGTGAAATGTCACTAACCACATCCCGTGTATTTGTTTCACACGCCCCTCTATAATGCTTCGGCGCGGAGGCTATATCAAATAAATAAATAAATAATAAACGTAAACCGGAGATTCTCGCTAGGTCCTTGCCGCGGTCACCCCGATGGGCGCAATTGCTGCTGGCCTTTTATTCCTGGTGCTGCCGACACGAAGGCACGCTGACGCATCATTTTGTTGAAATGTGTTTGTGGGTTTGCTCCAATGAAATAATTCACAACGTCGTATTTTAATACCTAGTTCTTTTTAGTACTCTGAGACCACTGAAAAGAGAATGCACCTTATATTACAGCAAAGGTGTATATCTCTCGTTGGTCGGAAAATTTCGTGGCGTAAATACAACACGCCAGTTTCACAGTTGAAGGCAAATGGCATAACTTTTTTTGCAATCAGGCATACAGCATATATATATATAGATAGATAGATAGATAGATAGATAGATAGATAGATAGATAGATAGATAGATATTAGGAGACGTCACCACGCTTTTGTATATAAAAGGGAGACCCGTCTAGCAACTCATTCAGCTCCTGCTAAGACTGCCATGGGCAGGCCATGGAAACTAAAGACACCAGAAGTACTGCGTGAAGACAATGCTCGACCATGTGTGGTGTTTGATACAGCTTCGTTGGACACTCACGTTCGCAGGGTGGGATGGCGGCCAATTCTTTCTTGTTCTGTGAGCCTTCTTCAAGCTCCGTTTTGCAGTGATCTGTGATTGCTGGAGCAGTCATCTCACATGCAAACACATTATTACTGCGTGAACTGCGCGATCGTTTTGTCACTGATCACGAACCAGGTATATCATGCAAGTAAAGCGCTTCGCCTATCACTTATGACTTCTGCCTTTTACTACCGCTTGAAAGCGTGCTGATTCCTAAGCAGTTAAAAAAATCCCCACTAGAACACACATCTGCAACGACCTCTACCCATGTAAGATAGCACATTTTCTTAGGTAACCATACAGCTGCTGCTTCACAGTAACATATTTGCTTCAGTGTTTCTTACATTCTTTACACTTCCTCCGCTGTTCTTTCCAATCTGCTAGATTAGGTTTGAAGCCTGTGTCCTATGCGTACCCACCTATAAATGTGCTCATTGCTCATGCACAAAACACGCCTTCTTGCGTGCAAGATAAATGCGACGACCAGCCCGGCAATACTCCGACTTCTTGTGGCGCTGTCATACGAAATTTGTGCCCGTTAGTGTATTCGATGTTTTTCACGGCACTTGAAGCTCCGGACACGTGATAACTTGCAGGAAAATCGTTGCTCACTGTGGCTACTAAGGTAAAAAGCACGCAGACTTCGCTCGTCGTACTGGCAAAAAGAAATTGCTCCCGAAATTCCTACTGCCACATTGTTACACCCAGCCACGACCAACCTTCACTGATGACAGCAAGGGATATCGAAACGCTGTGCCGTACCTTCTATACCGTCCCATTCGAAGAAGCTGCACGCCTTGGACTTCGCCCAGTTTCCATGGCTGCGACGTGTGAATGGTCTGAGTCTGTTGGCGACCGTCGACGCAATCCGCTGCTCACTGCAAGAGGTCCAGAACGCGAAAGAGTGACTATGGCACGTGGTCACGCTCTACTGCTGGCTCGCACCACGGGACCTATTGTATCCATGGGTCCTTTACCACCTCAACGTAGACCTAAAGTTTCTCATGCCAATGGACGTTTTGACTATGTTGATGACAGCGATGGAGTCACGTGGTTGCAGCTCTGCAGGCAAGACGTTAGACACCAAAGAAGCTGTGTATTTCAGTGCTATGACGTGTGACGGGGAACTCGAGCCGCTCGAGCACACACTCCTATGCTTTTGCGTGAAGCATGGGTTTCCCTTCTTGGCTGTTCACGGCCCCAGAGATATAATTAACCGGTCGGGGATCTGGGGAACCATTGCAATTGTGTTCGGTGACCAAGATAACATGATCTCTGGTGTATACGAGTACCTGAGCTGCGCGTTTTCAGCGGAAGCTCAATGAACCCGGACGAACTGCGGTGCATGTCGTACTGGTCAACCTGACCTAGGTTTTTCATGGCTGCTTTAGTTGGCAGCTGGAAAAGCACGGTTGTTAAGACGCCTGCAGGCCTGTAGTGTGCCCGCAAGATACATTTTCGATCTAGTTTTATGTGGCATATTCAATAAACATTTTTTTCCCTTAGAGCACGCATCTCATTCCGTAGGTAATAAACTGTCTTAGGCATAAAATATATCTTATTTTTGTGGGATTGTTTCAGCAGTGTATAGGTTTGTATAAGGGGCCAAGGGATACATTTTAACCTGTTTCAGGTTTTTGGCATTGTGCGGGAAGCCTGGGGGATGTGGCTGACATGACTTTAGTGAGGATACATCTTTGTGATGTATAATAGCAGTTTGGTCTTTGAATAATAAATACTTATTCTCTAAATCTTGATTATTTGTGCACTGCTTCCGTCATCGGTAAAAAGAAATGCGCCGATAACTGTACATACACCCGTCTATCAAATTCCAGCTCTCATCCTTTTAATTTTAGATGGAAGAAAACCCACCAGAACTATTGCTATTTAGCCATGGCAGCCTGTTGACGCGCGGCTGCTTGTGCGTCTCTTTCGTATAAGTCCAGAATGCAGAAAGCCTGGCTTACTTGAATTTGTTTAGGATTTCGCGAATTGGAGCTGAGGTTATAAAGATATTCTAGATCAAGAGAAAGCTGGGCGCGTAAGAAAGTGCTAACTCAGTGCAGCATCTTTGATTAGGAAATGCTTTGCTGTTGGTATCTTTTATTCTAATAATGATGCACAATGCTGATCTCGTATGACGTCACCTTCTGAAGACAGTAACATTCATTCGCTACTACACTTGCCTCTATAGGTGTTCCAAAACTGTTCCAAAATACTTACAAGCGTCGAAAAAAGTCCTGTTAAAAATTATCTGAATTACACAGAATCATCTTTTTTTTTGTAAGAAACGTTGCCGGTCTTGTAAGATTCCCATTGATTGGCGCATTACGATGTCCGAACGGTTCAAAACAGGCTTTCTTGGGATTGGCAAGCTTGTTGAGAGGTGTGTTGTACCAGCGTGCATTGCTCTTCTCATAAACTTTTTTTTCAGCGGAATAAACCTGTTCCTGAATAACAACCAGTTTTGTATAATCGTGCAATTAAGGTGTAATGGAAGGAAGTCTTCTAAAAAGTCGCAGTTTCACCCGAAAGGCGAAGCATTCATTGCCATAGCGAATTAGTGGACAGCTATACGAAGTTAGGATAGTAGATTTATCAGCCGTATAAACATGCACACAGAGGCATATAAACGAACGAGCATGGTGGCACAGGCGTGCAAGATAACATGAACACATCTAACTCAATGACCGTCGAAACTCGCTCTCAAAACGCTTGCGTGAGGAAGCGCAGCAGCAGCTGCGAGCGAATTGACCTTCATGCTGCGTTTGTATTATAGGGATTCTGGTAAGAGGCGAGAAGGCAGTGATATCTCGGGGGCGACGATTTGCGCAAATTTTATTCTGTGGTGTGTCCCGTGTGAATGATCACACTGGACACATACATCATACATTGGATTCACCGATGTATGATGCCTCATAGTCTCCACACGCTATCTTGTAAACAACTCCCGGGAAAGGTGTCCATTGGAAATCATCTTTTGCCTTAATTTGTTTCAGTGCAGATAGGCAATTTGAATGGTATAATATTTGAAGATTCTTGCCAGTGCTTTGCTGGGTCCAGGCGCTTATGGAACGGAAATACGCTTTACTTTTTCTTTTACCGAGGCTTTGTCTTCAGATGGCACGGCTGATTGGCGTACTTGTATCGGCAAAAGTTGACTGGGGTAATCATTGCCCGCGATATCCTTATTCTAGCCAATTATACTTTCCGAGAATCTTTTCCTGAGCACAGTCGGACGTCAGATTTAATATAGACACCGCGACATTATAAGAGACTAGTGGCCTCTTATAAGGTTGTTAGTCGAAGTCTTTTTTCTTATTCCAAGCGTGTGTTTAGGCATCAGGACTGATAGGTGTACTTGTTTACACAAAAGTTGACGGTAGTAACCGTTGCCTGCGAGATAGTAGGGCTACGTTTCCGGCGCAACAGGCAGTGGCTGGCAAGGTCAGGTACATCAAGTCGGCGGTGACAGAATTGTATAATTGTTGTACCTGGTATAGTTCTGTGCCAACCGTAACTTGTCGCTCTGTAGCGACCAGCTCTTACCGCAGCGCATGCGCTTAATTTGCTACGAACGAGTGCTTTTATCGCTTGCTGCAGGGCGGGATTTGCAAAGCTTCTCGCCACTGCTTCGGGCGGCTAATTAATCATGCGCGTGGCAGATTTTGTCGAGCAGTTTCGGAGTGAGAGATGAAGTGTTTCTGCCATGACCAAGGTGGTTGAACGCGCTGGCTGTGGCTGTGACGTTAAACGGTAAAGGGCGCACTTTTCGTAGCAGTGGTTTAACCGCATGGAGCGTTGGTGCGCGCGCGGGTTTTCCTTGCACTATATCAGCGCATTTGGGAAGCAGGTGGAACACATCGTTGATCACGTGCTATTGCTCGCGTTTACTTTCGCTGCCAGAGCTTGGCCCCTCCTAATCAGTTCTACCATGATTTTCACTACAGCTACACTGAGATGTGAAAATGAGCCGTATATTTCAGAAAGGGCGCTTTTCGGAGGGGATGCCACGTACGCTACCTGATGGTACAGAATTGCATTTTCACGTTATGTTCAGCTTCATTGAGAACATTATTTCTACCCGCCAGACTCAGTATAAATCCAAGGACAGTCTAGGCATTACCGCTTTTCAACCTGCCTTTCTGAAGTAAAACCTGCCTTTCTGCCTCCGAGGCATATACAAGCGGCCGCCAGCAAGGCGCTGTGCCAGCAACTTGAGGCGCGGTCCTGTGAAAGGATTCCGGTAAGTGTCAACTTTACTTCTCAACATCGAACACGTATTCACCGGCCGCAAAACCGTTTCCCCTGTTTCGTTCACGCAGTACAAGGCGGAGTCTGCCCCATACGTATCGCAAGCAAGAAACCGCTCAGGCATCGAGTACTGAACCCGGGGCAACCACCAACGGACGGTCGCACCTGCGACAGTCCTCGGAGCATTTTGGAGCTTCTGCGATGACCGATAAAGATATAGAATCGCTATGCTGCTTCTTGCGCCAGGTTCCAATGGACCAACTAGTGCGTCTGGATAGTGTGGGGATGGCATGGTTTCCGCGAGTAAGAAGGCTAAGTCCGGCCCACGCCGTCACCGCCATCCAAAGCTGCCTGGTAGCCGTCGACTGCCCACGGGAACGCCTGAAGCGCGTGACCGTAATGTACTCTTGGCTCGCACATATGGGAATCTTGCGCGCGTGGATACTCTATCGCCTTAACGTCCCCGCACATGTGATGAACGCCTTGACCGTTTTTACTCAGCTGTCGAAGAACTTGCAGCCCGATGGAATGTTGGACACATGCGGTTATGTTGACAATGGTAGCGCTATGTGTTTCAGCATTCCCACGACTGAAGATGGGTACTTGACAATCGAGCACAGGATAGTGTGCTTTTGCATGTGGCATGGGCTGCCTTTCTTGGCCGTTCACGCTCCGGGAACGATGGTCCATAAAGAAAGCTTCAGGTATGCCCTTGCCGCGGTTCTCGTCGATCCCGAAAAGTATTTGCTTGGATGTTACGGTGACTTGGATTCTGCGCGTTCGGAGGCCTTTAAAGCTTTGGTGACCTGAGAACAAGCCAAACTTTCAATGTATAAGCTGCAGGAGAAGCATGCGATGTGGCCGCTGACCATGACTACAGGGCAAAGGCCAATCATCCTTTCATTTGCTCCTGATATACCTTCGTAAGCGAGATTTACTTGCAAGGCATGCGATAAATGGTTGTGCACTATCGTGTTTGCTAGCGGTGAGATCAACTCTAATAAAAACAGGGTGTGTCCAAATGTATATTTATCGTCACTGTGTAGAGCTTTCAATATTCGATGCACATTTATGAGTTGTGGTAAGAATGCACTTTTTTTAGGCGTTTCGGCACGTGTGGCTGTGCACATGATGAATGTCTGTTACGGCTGGCTTGATATTGGACGAAGAAATCGTTGTATCACCACCGCGATGAGTGCTTTTACGTAAATAAATATTTCGTCCGTAAAACGTCTTTTTATTTGCGCAGCACTCGCAGTATCGCTCGCAGAACGCGTAATTATAGCTACGAATGTTCAAATTCTTCATGTGCTAAGGTGTTCTCATCCTGAGATGCTTGGATTCTATCTAAATCGGATTTACAGACAGCTTCGGCGAAAGCATGACCGTGAGAACATTGCATGGCGCTGTGGTCTGGATGGCCAATAGGAGCACATGCGGTAATCCACGGGGACCTAAATGAATAAGGCATCGACTTGTACGCTTGTTTCCTGGGAATGGAAATCTTCATTGTAGATGTCTCTTTATGGGGCGACATAACTAGAGCCCTTATTAGGACACTAATTTGGCCCTGGTCTTCATGAACACGAGCCCCGCCCTCCTACCGCACGTTTCATATTTTTTTTCAAGCAGTGTAACTGTTATCAGTGAAGTCTAACAGGTCGTATGAGTTACTGAATTATTGATGGAGAGGAACTTGTGAAATGGCTAAACTGTTGGTGTCAATACGTCGAGTAGGACACCTAATTGGGTTGATTGGCATCCTGGAAATGCTGGTGAGAATCATGCGCAAAGCTAATTATTGCAGGAAGCGAATGATTTCATTCCTAAAGGCACGGATATAGTTAGGCATTTCCAGCAAGGTACGTACATCTGGTAGAGAAGCATTCGTAGAAGCCTAGACGCTCAAAACGTGGGCGCTCATCGGCGGTTCATGGGCATGGGGATTACCGCCATCTGCGTGACGATGCAACACTTCCGGCGAAATCAAAAATATTGTGACGTCATTTTTATTAGACACAGAAGTGACGGTATTATTGTTGTCAAAATCGCGAATTTTGTTTAGGTGACCTGCCACCGGAGCTGTATTTTCAACAGACCCGCAATTCGACTCGACGGGCGTTTCGAGCTCACAGTGCTGGAAGCGATGCAGTAAAACTTCAGCCGTACAGCTGTCAAAATCGAGCGCATTTACAAAACATAATATATTTGAAGTCCGAAGAAAGCTTTGGGGGTTGAGTGCTGGTTGCATCGCCGGACGCCAGGCCAGTCGGCCAGCACAGCCATATGAAGGCAGCTAAAATAAACAATCAAATGGCTCAGCACGTTCAACTTCAAAAGTGAGCAATGTATGGCTCGTAACTCAGTACGTTCAACTGAACACGTTGAAGAATGCTGAAACGTCCTCTCAAACACCATGCCACTGGAATTCAGACAAACGTGGACAAGCACAGCAACACAGCGTACGAGGGAAACGTATAGAAGCAGGTGAATTTACTTGACCACGCGCGCCTTCCAAAAAACTACATTGATTGTATCTGATAGCGACATGAACACCACTTTATTAGCGGTTCTAAAAAGTAGGCATTTATTGTTAATGATAAAGTAAAAGAGAGTTGTCATATCTTTCCTGTCCGCACATATATAACATTGCTTTGGAATTTCATTTCTCTCGAATAAAATGAGAGTTTGGTTGTTTCGCATTAAAAATGATTTTTCTTCCTGAATGTTTTTTTCCTCCTCACATACACGCGCTTAAATCGCTGCTCCCATAACTGCCCTTGCAGCTTTCGTTAGCATTTTGATGGGGGCGAAATGCTAAAGCAGCCGTGTACTAAGATTTAGGTGCACGTTAAAGAACCCCAGGTGGTCCAAATTTTACGGAGTCCGCCACTACGGCATGCCTCATAATCAAATCGTGCTTTCAACGCATAAAACACCGTAATTTTATTAATTTTGGTGGCAATTGGGTCCGGACCTCTTTTCGCACGAAGCTTCGTGGCCCACTTTGGTCGACCTTGTTTCCAGTGTGTCAGCATGCCATGGCCGTCGAAGTCGCATACGTCACAAGGTTGATCTAAATTAGTCTCGAAGCCTCGGGCAAAACTCGGTTCAGAACCAATTATCAACATCGTTAGCAAGGGCGGTTATGGGAGCAGAGACTGAAGCGCGACGATGTGACGCGGGAGAAAACATTGAGCAATGAAAACTATTCGTGAATTAAAACAGCGCACAGTTTGAGCTGATTCAACGAAAATAAAATTCCTAATAAACAGCATGTGCGGTGATAAAAAATAAACTTTCGTTTCACTTTATCATCACCAATAAATACATATTTTTCAGCGTCGGCTATACAAGGGGGCGTTCACGCCGCTTTCTATTGGCTCGCATGTGGTTGGGCGTCGCATTTACAAATGCCTATTCATCCTTAATAGGAATGGCCGACACTGCGGCGTGCAATTTGTGCGGGTGCGATGAGACTCTAGAGCACCATCTGTGTCTGCCCGTCCTTTGACGCTCAACGACGAGCTCTACTAGCTAGACTCAGCCTGTTAGATAATAGAGCGCTATCAGTGGAAAAGATACTAGGGCCACGGCCTATGCATTCTTGCGTGCACAAGGCCACAAAAGCATTTCTGCACTTATTGAAGGCCACTGGTCTCTACGAGCGCTTGTGACAGCGGACATTAATCTCCTAAGGTGCTTACAATGACTGACTCTTTACTATTTTGCGTCTCTTTCCGTCTTATCAGTTCTTCCCCTATCGCCCTCCCCAAACGTAGTGCAGCCAACCGGGCACCTCCTTGGTTAATATCCCTGCCTTTCCCTCGCCGTTACCAATGACAATACAATGCAGTTCTCGAAGTGTGCAGGAAGGCGCACTCGTAAAGTTCACCTGCGACTATGTCGTGTGCTGTAACCAAGGAGGTTTAAAAAAACATGGCATTTTTTAAAGCCTCTTTGGCTGTAACTTGTCTAAATTCTGGTTGCGCAGTATTTGCTCGGCGTGTTTCATCGTTGTTTTACGTGTTCAGCCAAAAGTATAGTGAGTTACGACCACCAGATAAGTGTTTACTTTAACTACCTTCATGCTGGCTGCCCTGAAAATGGGCCTGGCGACCAGCATCCGACGCCCAAAGCTTTCTTCACCTTGCAAAGAAACTATGTTCTGAGCACGGGTGCTATTTCGACTCCCGTACGACAGACCTTTTGCTGCTGCGATTTGGGCGCTAACAGCTCGATGCACCTGTCTAGTGGAATGGCGAGGAATTTGATTGCAAGCCGGCGACGCCATCATCACCGATAATAAGGCGCGTAGTTTATCTCTGGTTTGGTTTTGGTTTCGTTAGCAATGCATTTGATTTTGGTTTGCCTTTGGCAGCTAAAATGTTCAACTAGGTCGCCGTATATAGCGCAGCGCAAGAACTTTAATATTTCATTTTAAGCATTCCGTACTTATAGACGTAATACATTTGCGGGTCCCAACTTTTTGTATTGGAAATACCGCCAAGCTTTTCGAAGAACCTTAGCAAGGCTTGCGGATTGGGAGCATGCGGATTGAAAAAAAAATAATGCGATCAGAGCTCTCTTTATTGCACTTCTTTTGCCGTTTATGCGCTGCTTTTATCAGTTGCACACGATATGAAGTAGTGGTTCTATACAACAACGTTTATTTTTTCTTGCTTACATAGGGAATTGGACATACAAATACTGGATCCCACCCTTGATAACGACACAGCCAGACACAAACTACAAGAACAGTGATTTAGCCATGACAAGGAACGCGGGAAGTAAAAGTGGCACTTGCGAATCGGACCAGGCGCATGCAGCGTGCATGCACAGTCAGGTAAACATCCTTCACAAAACAATCCGAAATGCGCATTACACTACTCGAGCCGCACCAAATGAAACGTTTGTGTGATGGTATGGGTATAAGCCATAGATAATAAATTCTGTACTTCAAACCGAAGGTGTTGCGAGTCACTTTTGGAAAATTACGCATTGGAAGTAATGCGCATGCTCTTCCGTAAAAGATGGGTGCAAAAACAAACGGGTGGCAGCGCCGCAAACGGGTGCCGTGGCTCAGATTCTATGCAACCCGTGCAAAATACGCTCGCCCAGCATAGCAAATGCCTTGCTAACAAAGTTCTTATCGTGACAAACAGCAAAATTATCTCTGCAGAGAAAAGAAAGCTCCTTACCGCACGAGTGGGGTGACGAGTTGAAAAGCGCGGTGGGGTGGGCGTAACCAGCGGCACATGACCGGCGCAGCATCAACGTCTCCATGTTAACGGGGTGCGTGGACGTAACCCCGTAGACGTATGATAAGCTGTCTATCATTGAGGTGAAGTGTAAGCGCAAATCGCTACGCCGCCTGGTGAGTGGTCACACCCTTACGTGCTCGGCCGCCAAACGGCTCGAGTGTCCGCTATTTGTGTAAATATGTTTCTCTATGGCGCAGCCCTTAGGGTGCCCTTTGTTGTGGCGGGCGTCGGCGTCCCTCGTAACCGAGCGAACTATAGCACAGCGAAAGATGAAAGCGAACGAGGATCGCAGCGGGGGTACAGTTTGATTGTTTAATTAACTAATTAAAACTAAACGTGCTGCTGGTCTGCATTATTCGTATTACCTAAATAAATGAGTATTTATGTAAATAATCAGGCTATTATAATTAATTTTGATATCTCCAATAAAGTGCTGATCCTGGAATTTTTAGAAATTAAGTAGGCCAGTCTCATTGCAGCGTGTTCATGTATTGTTAAAGTGATATCGGCTTACTAAGGAGTAGGTTTTCATTGCTGAATTTTTTCATGTGTGACACGTAATTGTAAGAATTGCATGTGCATTTCCACAGTTGTTGATTTCCTGCAGCCTAACGATGTATAAACAACGATTGTGACTTCCACGACTTACTATTGCATGACACTTGATTCCATGCAGCCAAATTATATGTAACGAGTTGGCTGGCTTCCTTTTCAATATGTTTAGCATTTCTTAGAGCCCCTCACAGAATACTCCACCTCGGAGCATGCGAGTCGCGTGAATAAACAAAAACACAAATAAATCTACAGACATTCACAAGCGCAATCGACGCAACGACCTGTCCTTGCAAGGCGTGTCGCGGGAAACACGGCGGCTTCCATACAGCTCATGCTGAAGTGGCGCCACCTGATGACTTCAATAAAAGGAAGCCGTAGCCACGGGCCCTTCCAGAGCCCACTACCCCCTTCTAGTACAGTGCAGCCGGCGATGAAAGGCGCGAGGAGAAAGGCGGATAGGAGGGTGCGACGGAACCGTTAGGCGGAAAGAGAAGGACGGTATGGCGAAAGTGTGAGAAGAAAAGCGTAGTGCGGCGACGATAGCGCCAGAGTAGGGTGCGTCGCCTGCTGGGAGATTTGTCGGCGGCGGCTGCTATGAATCGCGCCCACGCGTCCCCTGCGCGCTGGCTATCGCGATCTGCCGATTAGCGAGACAGTCGCGCCAGACTTCGCTCCGTTTGCAACGTGCCGCACGAGATAGATTGTTCGCGCCAGCCAATGTATCGCGAAATCAAAGCACGTATACAGCTCCGCTCCAATTTCGCATCAGGCAGCAGCGTAATCGTAGGTGAATTTTTTTGTCAACTGACTCGGTCGTGATCAAGGACATGTTCTATCTCCGTGACAAAGAGCGCCGAACACCACCGGTACAGCAAACCGGCGGAAAACAACCGCTAGTTTCGTTTTCGAATGTCGCGTCCCCCTCTCCGCGTCCAGCCGTTAAATATACGTTGAACAAACATCTAAGACACGGAAAATTACCGTGTGACTGGCCGCTCGACGCACTTTGTGTGTATTCGCGGGCTTCTTTCACGCTCGAAAAACACTTTTATGTTGCGCGTATTGAGCAACAGAAAGCTCTATCGGGAGTTTTTCGTGTTGCTCTACAATTTTCTCATTGACACTTCCCTAGGCGTGTGCGAATATTCGTAATTTTCGGATTGCGAATCGCATAGTGTCCAATTCGATTCTTTCGTCGAATCGAATAATCACTACTCGCAAATGCGAATATTCTTCGAATAGCTTTCGAATATTTCAATATGGCAACTGCGCCTAATTAAACATAAAATTTGAGCAAAAGTACAGTAAGCTAAAAAATTACAATTAATCCATAGCCTTCAGTCCCCAGCGGCTGCGGAGCACCCGACCAAAGCGGCGGTCAGACCTCCAACGCGGCAGAGGGTGCTAAGAATCTCTGGAACCGGACAGGCCGCCACTGGAAACTGAACCTGGCTACGTTCAACACGCGCGCCCTCTCGAGTGAGGCTACCTTAGCAGGGCTATTTTAGGAATTATCAGGCATTTCCTGGGATATTATTGGCGTCGTAATGAAGCTGAATAAAAGGTATAGAATGAAGGTAGTACAAGCCTATGCTCCAACCTGCAGTCACGATGATAAAGAAATAGAACAGTTTTATGAAGATGTTGAATTAGCGATGAGAAAGGTTCTAGGAACACTAGAGGAGAGATATTGGTATAATTTTATTTATTTATTTTATTATACTATTTATTTATTTATACATGTACCTACAGCGCCCTCTAGGGGCATTGTTGTAGGGAGGTTTACTATACAAAAATACATAAACGACATCATGCAATACATTATACAATACAAGTAAAACAGTTTAACAGCATTCGACAAATGGCGCAAATACATAGGCAGGAAAATTGCCCTTGAAATCAACAACAGCGGTGGCACTAAAAAAAAAACACTAAGTCAACACATGCTCTTTTAAAAGTGGAGGAAACACTGTGAGTATGGAGGTAACAATCCGCCCCGAGAGCCTATTCCACTCATGTATTCTACCAAAAAATGCATTTCCAATAGCGTTTGTTCGGCACATATATTCACGTACTTTCAAAGGATGGTCCCTTCGTGATGAAATGTACCTAGGTGATTTTATCTGGTTATGTTTATCGATCTCTGTTTCGTCATTTAATAACTTATAGAAGAGACATATTCTGAGATATTTACGCCTTGATGAAAGTAAGGGCCATCCCAATGCGTTGACAATTTCGCTTGAGCTTCTCGTGCAGTTGTAATTGCCCATCACAAACCGGACGGCACGTTTCTGGACGCGCTCCAGTTCATCGATATTTACTTTAGTTTCTGGGTCCCAGTCGGCGCAGGCGTATTCCAATATTGGGTGTAAATGTAACACGTTCAGAGTTGCCTTAAGAACCGTAGGTGCTTTCCGGAAATTACGTCGGAGAAAGTTTAAAACGCGGCTGGATTTTGACGATACCCTATGAACATGATCATTCCAGAACAGTGTGCTGTTAATCACGCCCCCTAGGTACGTATATTCCGTAACAACACGTAGTGGTGTCTGTTCCACGCAGTAATCTGTGTGTAGAGGCTGTTTTTTTTTTTTTGTAAACCTAACGACACTGCACTTTGACAGGTTAAGCTTCATTTTACATTTGCTACACCACGCCAATACTGAGTCGAGGTCTTTTTGCAGTTGTTCGGTATCCTTTGTGCACTTAATATCGCAATCTATACACCCGCCGCGGTGGCTAAGTCAGCTAAGGCGTTGCGCTGCTGAGCACGAGATCGCGGGATCGAATCCCGGCCGCGGCGGTCGCATTTCGATGGAGGCGAAATGCAAAAACGCCCGTGTGCTTGCGTTGTAGTGCGCGTTAAAGAACCCCAGGTGGTCAAAATTATCCGGAGCCCTCCACTACGGCGTGCCTCATAATCAGAACTGGTTTTGGCACGTAAAGCACCAGAAAGAAGAAGAGTCGCGATATATGCAGCAGTCATCTGCATTCAAGCTGACACGACTGGTCACACATTCAGCAAGATCATTGATATAAAAAAAAAGAAGCGACCCTAGAACGGAGCCTTGTGGCACATCCAATAAGACAGATACATGTGACGATGATGCGCCATCAAGAACGGTGCACTGTTTTCTACGTGAAAGATAGGCTTGTAACCATGAAAGTGTGTTAGCCTATATGTTAAGACATCATAATTTTAGCAAAAGGAGCGAGTGTGTTAAACTATCAAAAGCCTTGCTGAAATTGAGGAAAATACAATTCATTTCAGTTCCAGAATTTAACCTTGTGGCGATGTCATCTGTAAATTCTATTAGTTGCATGTCACAGAAAAATCTGTTTCTAAAACCATGCTGTGTAGGACAGAATACGTTGTCAGCCTGAAGGTGGTTTATTAAATTTGTATAAATGATATGCTCAAGGGTTTTACGGGACACACATGTTAAAGAAATATGCCGATAATTACAAGTGCTTGCTTTGTCACCATTCTTGTAGATTGGAATGACATTTGCTTGTTTCCAGTCATCAGGTAAAGCCCCTTGCGATAAAGATTTTCTGCACACAGCTGTGAGAAACGGGCTAATAGAAGCAGCACAGTTTTTGACAATGAAGTTTGAAACCTGATCTGGACCTGACGCTGAGGTTGCTGTAAGGTTCTTTAAAAGGAATGCAACACCCTGTTCAGAAACCTCTAACTCGGCCATTTCCGATAACTCTCCTATATTGTATGTTGCAGTTTGAACAGCTGACAATAGTGAAAACACCGTTTAAGAGTACTGGTTAAAACAATCAGCTTTGCT
The DNA here is from genome assembly GCF_013339745.2 of Dermacentor silvarum. NCBI lineage: Eukaryota > Metazoa > Arthropoda > Arachnida > Ixodida > Ixodidae > Dermacentor > Dermacentor silvarum. The sequence continues at coordinate 65,228,184 of NC_051162.1, forward strand.
CGAATTATCGGAGAGGTATTTATTGCCATCAGTTATATCCGGTATACCGCCATAAGTTTTAGTCTTTCTTTTAACGTATTTCCAGACAAGTTTACGGTTCCGTTTCACTTTATTACTTAGGTTACTTAAATATGCACCCTCTGCCTCACGAAAATATTTGGCTATCTTCTTGCCAAGTTTTTCATCTGTATGTACGTTGAAGCGTCTGTCGTCTGGCAATAGTTACGGTATGGACAATATTATTTATTTATGAGCGTTTGCGGAAAGGATTAAACTCCTACTAATGAGTACCTTCTTCAGGAAGCGGAGCAACAGGAAGTGGACCTGGAAAAGCCCTAATGGAGAAACAAGGAATGAAATAGATTTCACACTCTTTGCCGATCCAAGCATAGTGCAGTATGTAGAAGTGTTAGGAAGGGTAAAGTGCAGTGACGATAGGTTAGTGAGGTCTAAGATTTCTCTCAATTAGAAGAGAGAAAGTGTAAAATTAGTCAAGAATAAAGAGGTCAACATAGACCCAGTAAGGGCTAATTCAGACCTAATTCAGACCAATTCAGGCTGGTGCTCACCAACAAATATGCCGCGTTAGAAGCGGAAGATGCAGGTAACATAGAGGTAATGATTGAAATCGCTACTATAGGTTGATTTCAGAAGCAGCAGTTAAAGTGGCAGGTAAGGTACCAACGCAACCAGTAGGTAAGCTCTCCCAAGTAACAAAAGGCCTAATAAAGAAACGACAAAGCATGAAAATGTCAAACTGCAGGGGTGAGATAGAATTCGTTGAACTGTCAAAGCTGATCAACAATAAGAAAGTAATTTATATTCGAAATTAAAATGTGATAAAATTACGGAAGCAGTAAAATATGGTCGTAGCATGAAATTAGTGAGAAGAGAACTTAGCATAGAACAAGGCAAGATGTATGCACTGAAATATAAGCCGGGTAATAGCATAAGTAATTTCAATGTTATAGTAAAAGCAGTGGAAAAATTCTATACTGACCTATACTGCCCTTGAGCAGCCACGCTACTCCATTTGAAGTAGTGATGAACAGTATACAGAGGATGGGTGGATGGATGGATGGATGGATGGAATAACCTTTATTGAGTCCTGCAGATCGTGACTCATCACGAAGCAGGCCGCTCCCACGTAGGGACCGACAGGCCAAGCCTCTCGGCCGAATCTCGGGCCTGCTGGACAGCCGACAGTTGTTCAGCCAGAAGCGGGCTGCGGAGGGCTGAGAGTGGGGTTGAATATTAATATGCAGAAGATAAAGATAATGTTCAACAGCCTGGTAAGAGAACAAGAATTCAGGATCACCAGTCAGCCTCTAGAGCCTTTACAGGAGTACGTTTATCTAGGTCAATTACTCCCAGGGGACCGTGATTACGAGAAGAAAATCTTCAAAACAATATATATTGGTTAGAGTGCATACGGCAGGCATTGCCAAATCCTGACTGGTAGCTTACCACTGTCGTTGAAAAGAAAGGAAAACAACCATTGCATTTTACCGGTGCTAACATATGGGGCGGAAACTTGTTAATAAAGAAGCTCGAGAACAAGTTAAGGACCGCACAAAGAGTGATGGAACGAAAAATGTTAAGCGTAACGTTAAGAGACAGGAAGCGAGCGATGTGTATCAGAAAGCAAACGGGCATACGGAAATCCTAGTTCACATGAAAAGAAAGAAATGGAGTTGGGCGGGACATGTAATGCGTAGGGTAGATAACCGGTGGACCATTAAAGTTACAGAATGGGTGCAAAAAAATGTGGTTGATCCCTCTTATATAGGAATCGGTATAGAACACGAAAGTGAAACGTGTCTTCACAGAAGTAGTGTAATGTTTATTGCACATTGATATATAATGTCTATTGGTGTTTTGTGGCTAAAGCGCCCTTAGGCGTTGATGCACCCACGCTGACGCCTGGTGGCACGTCTCCTCCATCACGACTACCAACGTCGATGACCATGAGCAACCGTCGTGCATATGGAAGCTGCACTACGCTGCACACGCTAGCACAACGCGAAAGACGAAGCACGTAACTGACACACTAATACAACGCGCAAGACAAAGCACGTAACTGAATCGTCACCGAGTCAAATCAGCGCGTACAGCGCGTCGTAATTGCAGCCTCCGCGATCAACTTCAGAAACATTTTCAGAGCTAATTGCGGAGGCCACGCTCCGCTGTGCTGAGTACGGTGAACGCAACCTAGGTGGCGTTGGTAGTGCTTCTTGATGCCAGCGTCCCTTCGAATGCTGGCATCGAGGCGTCGTAGTGCTGAGACCACCGAAGCGTTCACTGTCGGTGCGCGTTAGTGTCATAATGCAGTACTTCTCTTTTCTGCTCGTAGGCGGCGGCACCGCCCCGAGCGAGAGCGCGGGTACACGGAGGAGTGTTAGATATATAAGGCGCGTCTGTGTAGCTCTCTGCAAATGCGTTTGTGGCGCAATGGGTTAAACGCTCGGCGATCTATCGTCGCGGACCGAGAGGTCGTGGGTTCGATTTCCAAATTTTGCATGTTTGTGCAACTTTTTCTTCTGGTTTCTTTCTTTGTATTATGTTCGTGTACATTGTAAGCTGACATATTTCCGTGACGGAAATACGTCAGTGAAGTCTTGGTGGACCCCGGCATAAAACACTTTCGTGTTAAAAAATGTAAGCGCAGTCAAGGATGGCATAAAACTAGGGGGGGGGGGTGACGAAATTGGGAAACTTGCAGGCGGAAATCGGAATCAGCTAGCGCAAGACAATGCGCTAGGGCTCCTCTCCCTGCAATCTCCCTGCAATGGGAGATTGCAGGGAGAGGAGTTCGTCCTGCAGTGTACATAAAGATAGAACGATGATGATCACGGTAAATTTTTAGCCCGCGGGCATAGTATACACATGAAACATGAGAACTTACGGAGGGGAGCAGGCGACGTCACTTAGGTAGTCATATATTACAGGCTGTACAGCGCTCATTCGTGCTCTCTAAAGGGTCCTGTGTATGCGAAGCGGCTACTTGTTTGCTTCTAATGCTTCATTTTCGATTTTATTATGCAATGATTCATAACGTACTATATAATGACATAAACTTCATAATTTTAATAATATATGGGGTTGTGAACATCTTATTTTATAATTGTGATGACGGCTGTTCATTGTTCGAGAAATATTCAAAAATTATTCCATATTCGATTCTATTCGCTTGCGGTACTATAAGATTCGTATTCGATCCGGTCTCAAAAATCGCTACTCGTAAACCACTGCACTTTTCATCTAATTATATTTGAGAAGTTGGTTAATTTAATAATTAAGGCTAATGGTGTAACTAGGCGGAATGCTAAAAATTATCTGAGCAGCTCCAAGCTTCGGCAAAAATTATTACATTGGTTCTTTACAGCGACGTGGCATTTGCGTATTTTAAAATCTTGGTGCATGATAGTTGGGACGCCCTGTTTAATCAGCACGGGATAGTCAAATGCTCTCGCCACTTCAAAAATGCACCGACGATGACACTCCCTAATGCGAAATTTCAGCGCAGCTCTATACGTGTTTTCATTTCGCGATATGTTGGCTGGTGCGGACAATCTATCTCGTCCGGCACGTTGCTACCTAGCGAAGTGTGGCGCAACTACCTGGCTAATCGGGAGATCGCGAGAGGCAGCGCGTCCGTGACGCGTGGGAGCGATTGACAGCAGCCGCCGCAGACAGACCTCCGCTCATTCAGAGCTTTCTTTCCATGTATGGTATCGGTGGCGTCATCGGTGAACAGGCGACGCGCGCTACTCTGGGGCCATCACATAGCCATCGTCGCCGCAGAGCCGTCTTGCACTGCACTACGCATTTCTTCTCACGCTTTCCCCATACCCTAATCCGCACCGCCTCGTGGAAACCGTTGCAGCCTTCTCTTCCGCCATCCTCCTCGCGTTCCCTTCGCTACCGCTGTCTTTCACCCCCCGCTGCGCTCCGCGTTCGCTTTCATCCTCATTCACTCGGTTACGAAGGGCATCAAGGGACCCCGACGCCTATGCTCACCACAGGCACGGGCGCCTAAGAGCTGCGCTCTAAAAAAGCGCCTTTTTTGTGAGGGAAGTTTGTCTAATTTCGTTTGACTCTTTCAAAACTAGGCTGATTGTTCTCTACCCTACGTTGTGACCTAGTGGCTTTGGTGTAGAGCTGCTAAGCCCGAGGAAGCGGGACTCAATCTAAGAGGCGGCGGCCGCATTTAGCTAGGAGTGAAATGCAAATACGCCTTCGTACTGTTCTTTGGGTGCACGTAAAAAGAAAAACCAAGTGTACAGAATTATTCTGGCATCGCCCACTACGGCGTGCCTTATAATCATATCGTGTTTTGGCACGTGAAACCACTGAATTTTAAATGCGTAAGCATTTCTATGGTTAACCAACGAGAAAACTGTCCGTTCGTCCGTCCTTAGCGTAAGTCGATCGCTTTCACGATAGAGGCAGCAGCAAGCTGTGGAAGAAGACGACGAATGCACGAGCAGTGACACGAGCGCGAGGGGCAGTATGGCAATGCTGGCATGATCAGCGGCATCGCAGCCACCTGTGGAAGAAGACGATGACGAACGCACGAGCAGTGGCACGGGCGCATCTCTGTCACCACGTGACGTGTGCAATCAGGCACGCACTAGGCACACTTTAGAATTGTGGATCAGCCGTGGCTTCGGATCGGAACGTCATCGCGCGACAGCGAATCATCGTGTCGTTGACGCGAGATCGTACACGATGCCGACTCGGTGTAGTTTTTTACTCACTACACCGGCCCAGCATCGTGTCTTACCTGTATTCAAACGATCAAGCAACAATTTTGATGGTGTGAGGATCACCATGGTCTTCTATGAGCAAGTAAGCAACGCTCACGCAACAATTTTGATGGTGCGCAGGTGACCGTCATCATCATGTTATGACAGAGGTAATTCAAGCACTCGAACCCACGAGCTTCGGTGGGAATTGAACCTACGATCTTTGGTGTTAGTTATGGCGAAGTAATTAGGGCACAGTTAATTAAGGCAGTGTCCATTAAGGCACTCGAACTCGCGAGCTTTGGTCGGAAAAGAGAAGTAATAAGAAGTAACAACGCATTGGAATGTGAATGTCAAGTAATTTAATGAATGTATCTTAAGCGCGCAGACGTTCGGGCCTTCAGCTTCTTTGGCGTATGCTTAAGTGGCTACCCATTTTTTGTGCGCTCTACATCTTTCAGAAGGGACGTGTGATGGCAACTCGTCCTGATCTTTAATTGTGTATGGTCTCCAAAATTAAGCGTAGTGTTTGGAACGGGGCCTATTATTATCTCCCGATGACTGTGGACGGTAATGCGTTTAGTATTGATTCAATATAGTGACACAACGTATTGCCACCGTAGAAACGAGTTATGTATGAGCCATGTACTGCAGCGGGATTCCTCTTTCGCGCTTCCCTCAGATAACTTGGCGCCATCTAGCACCGCGGCCGCGAAGTCTGCGCGCCGACACCAAAATGCATAGAGCGCTGGCACGTGTGAACGCCGATAAACGCGTAATTCTGCAAGCGGGGTCCTCTTTCGGGCTTATTTTTTTTCTGGACATGCCGCGCCATCTGGTAGCGCTGCCGAGCAGTCGGCGCGTGGCCTGCAATACGAGGAGCGTGGCACGCGCGGGGCCTGCTGCACGCCGAAAATTGTTCTTTCGCTTCCCTCACACTCAGTGGCACATGCTCAGTCTTCCAAATTGGCGACAGGGTCACTTAAGAGCAGCACGTTCCCACTTTAATTATACGGGGAAGCTTGCTAAAGCGTTGACTTCAAAGGTGTTCGATGAAAGCAGCACATTCTATCTATAGAGTTACTCAAGTTGGCACCAAAGTCGTTCATTGAAGAGCAGCACACTGTTACTGACGCATACCCCCGGTGAACGAAGTTGGTATCAAAGAGGTTCATTGCGGACCGGCACAGACCGAGTGGCGTACCCAGTGCTCGAAGTCGGTGTCAATCAGTTTGTTGAAACAGCGGTACGTACCCAGTCCCGCAACTACAGCGACACATGTCGGCCTGAAAGATATTCGTTTAAGAGCGGCATGTATCTATACACATTGCCCCATATTCTGTGGCGTAAGTTGTTCGGATGGTTGCTTTAGACGCCTGGTCCTTCTTCAACACAGCAGCCCCTTGCGCTACCCATTCAACCGTGGACTACGCTGTTTCCCAGGTAGTCGGGAAAACGTTTATATAGATAGCTAGCTAGGTAGCTAGATAGATAGATAGATAGATAGATAGATAGATAGATAGATAGATAGATAGATAGATAGATAGATAGATAGATAGATAGATAGATAGATAGATCTGCGTGAAGTACCCTAAGAATGCGAACACCTGATAAATAAATACAAAATGCAGGAGAACGCATGTCACGATATATGTCGGGGAGATCATGCAATTAGCACTTAATCAATGAAGTGTCACATTAAATTTCGACCACCGAAACGTGTCGTGCATAAGGCGTGTATGCATCAAGGCTCCTCTCTCACGCTTACTGTGGACACATTGCGCCATGGAGCACGCAGCCGTGAAGTCCGCGTGTCGCGCCTGCCTGAGATTACACTGAAACACGATTGCCTGAATATATATTAGGAGGCTTTATTTGACCTAACACCAGTTAACGTTTAAAGTATTTTTGTCATTGCATGAAGGAGCGGCATATACGCAGTCGCACATTAAGGGGAACTCAAGCTGGCATCAAGAAGGTTGATTGAAGAGCGTCAGACATGCAGTGGCACATACTCAATGACTAAATTTGATGTGAAACAGGTTGATTGAAGAGCTAAACATGCCCGCTATCCCAAAATGAGAGACCCAAGTCAATCCAACGGTTGGTTTAGAACTCGGTTCCCTCAAAAGAGCAACCGGGTGATCTACCCAGAACACAATGGGCTACTAAGGGTTTCAAGTCGGTAGAAAAAGTTAAGGGACACAGATAATTAGATAGACAGGGCATGAAGTATTCTAAGATTGCTGATGGGTTTGATGAATAAATTATTTCTACGGATGATATGTCGTCAGAGTGTACCACGCACTGAAGCAAAAAATCTGCTTGCATGTGAAACTGTTCCCTGACCTCCCGTCATCCCTCGACCTATGCCCGCATCCAGCTTTTCTAATGTTTGAGAAGAGATCCTCGTGCCTGCATGGACTGCGGTAATAACCCAACCACCTACCGTATCTTATAGATATGCCACCCTCCACATCCTCCAGCCACTTCGTTGACCTCACTACACATGGACAGAAAAACAGGCACCTTACTCATGGGTGTCTGCTAAGGGATGTAATATTGCCCTTTGCGGCAGTGCAGCTTAGGAAGTCTGGGTTAAATTCTCTGCAATTCATCAAGCTGGAGATGTTAGCAGCGTAAAGGTTTCGCATGTTTCGAACCATTTATAGAAATTCCGGATTAAGGACTTATTTTCGGCGTGCAGCAGGCCCCGCGCGTGCCACGCTCCTCGTATTGCAGGCCACGCGCCGACTTGTCGGCAGCGCTACCAGATGGCGCGGCATGTCCAGAAAAAAAAAAGCCCGAAAGTTAAATATTCGGACCAAATCTTGAGGTTTTAAACTTAGTCTAGTTATCATACCTACTATAATTACAACGTTGCGTTTTTTAAGATGTGTGTTCTGTGCGAAGCCCATCAACTAAGCAATTGTTTGTTGATCGCGGTTCTCTCATCATTAAAAAACTATTATTTTAGGACACTGTCCATATATTATCTTCCACATCTTGGTGCCTCTCCAGATCAAAGGAAGGTATCTTGCACGTGCTTTTTTTTAAGTGTAGAAACATCGCAACGCACGTTTTTTTTTTCGTTTTTTTTTTTTTTTTTTTTTTTGCGTGGTGCGTCGTTCCTGCGATGGTTATCTGCTTACCCGCGCGATCGCTATCCGCAATAGTAGGTGAGCGTGCGTGTTCCACAAGGCTGGGAAAAAAATACACGATCTTTCGGTAATCGATATCACGCGAATATCAGCGCTGAATACGTACTCAGCACCTCTGCATGCGCGCGCACGAAAGCTTGGAACAGACAAACGAAAAGTCGGAGTACTGTTTCCCGCTCGCCATTCTAACGCAACAGCGTGAAGGGCCCCGTGTCGCAGCAAATCCGGCGTCGGCGTCGCTGTCGGCGTTGCCGCCGGCGTCCGCGGCTGAGAAAATCATCCCCAACCACGCAGTCCCTCCGAATATATTTAGGTACATGTATATGCCACGCCTTCTTATATGACGTGCGGTATATGCGGGTTATGTTGCCACACTATTCTATCATTAATCTTACTCATATCTTGTCTTGCATTCTTGACAAAGCTGTTGCTCAGAATTTTGAGAATGACAAGCCACAAACAAATGTCATGGAACAAAACACCCACAGCGCTTGCCTTTTATGTTAAATCTTCTCAGACTGAAATATTAAAAGTGCGAAATAAATACGGAAACCAGAAATGATGTAATTTCATTGACGCGGTTGTCGCAAGAGGCCGCGTTTCCACCAGAAATCTCGCCTACGTGCATAGCGTTTGCCGCCAGTGTTTGCCAGTAACCATTACGGTTGCATAAGCTGCAGTCGTCGAGAACCATGAGTAGCAGTCAGGAATCTTTGAATGCTATCGCGTCCCAGTCTTAAAAGCGAAGCTTAAGCGTCCTCCAATTTTTACTTGCAAGTTCTTGTATTTGCGTCGTATCACACTGAGTTTTCGAGCCCTAATAAATATACCAGAACTGATAAACAAATCAACTCTGACACCATGCCGTGCACAAGCGTGGTGCGTCGTGCGGACAAGGGACATAATGGCAAGCTGTAATCACGCACAGGCATCTTGCCGGTGTAGTGATCGATGCTACTGTCTCGTCTTCGTTTTGAAATTTTACTTACTTTTTTTTCAGTGACATTTATGCATTTGTATTGTGACAATAGATATGCTATCAAAACCATGATCATCTGGTTTCTTTCCAGATGCTGGGCCTGAAAAAAAAAAACGCCGCACGTGGCGTTTTTTCGTGGATGTGGCCCTCTTGGACGCGAGCGCGGGAAATCACCAACAACCTGTCACATCACCGTTGGGTCTCTTTTACCTGGAATTCCATTCGCTGCTGTCATGTATTATTTACTCTGATAAAAGGCGGCTTCGACTTCGGAAAGCGCGAGCATTGCTTTGACGTGCGCGAAAAGGACAAGTACACACCACCGAAGTCCCACCCAACTGGCAGTGAGGAACGGTGGCCGACCCGAGTGGTACTGCGCCAGTTACCGGCCGATGCGGTGTTAAGTAAAGCTCAACCGAGTCCACTTCACCTTCCGTGATGAGCAAGACAGACGTTGCCGTGCTGTACCATTTGCTCCTGGGCATGTCGGAGCAAGAAGTACGCTCCTTGAATGGAGGCAACCTGTGGTGGCTACCGGATCTTAGCACTCTTACGGTTCTCCAGGCGATCAACGCCATCGGCAGTGCGCTGCAAGCTTTCCGCACCCTGGACAGGCGTACTTACTGTATCGCCTGGATTTATTGCCGCCTGGCAGAGCTTCAACTTATCCGATGCTGGCACTCGTATTCCCTGAGCCCCTGTGCGGCGGTGCTGACCGGCGATTTCAGACTGGAAGAGTCCCTGGCGTCCGCCTTGGATTATCCTGGAGGCCACACCACGCACGCAAAGATCGACGGCGACGAAGGCGTCTACGCTTGCATCATGACCACGAAACCGACACGCGCGACATCGGAACACGATGTCATCTGTTTGTGCATGCCCCGTTCACTGCCGCACCTTTTCGCCAGTGTTCCCCCGTTCACCGAGAGCCGCTTCGATGCCGCTCTCGAAGCTGTACTGCGAGTAAGGCCCGCCGAAATTTACGACGGTTATTGCATCGAGATGCGTAATGTATTCGCAAACGCCCGCCTGATGGCGGCGTCGTCATCCACCGACGCAGAACAGCGCCAGAGAAGTTGTAACTGGTCTCCAAGTCCTCCGACCTACGTGCACAGAATGTCGCCAACGAACCGGGTGAGTACTCTCGTAATACATTCCTATTTGCTCCATTCGAGAAGCTTCCAAGTGTTGTAGCTGTAAGCGTCGCGCAATTGCTCAGCTTATTGGCCTAGTAAGAATACGATTCTTGGGAGCACTGGAAATGGGGCAACACCGATCTCATGTTGCGTAAACGTTGGGCGATGCAAGGCCACCTGCTGCCTGCGCCGGTAGGGGTGCTCGGATGAAGAAAATATAATACTGTAGTAGGCTGTTCGCACATCATGCCAGTTGTGGACATTGTGAACTGCGATGAGCGGAGTTTGGGTTAACACGCGTGAGGAGCATGGCCCTGCTTCATGAAGCGTTACGGAAGACAGCATGGCTGTGCATGCCAGCAAGCCAGCATACACTTGGCGATTCCTGAAGGCGTGGCCTCGTTTCGTCTGATACAGGAATCGGGCGCACCAAACATGTGTCGCACTTAGGACAAGCAGCTTCACGACGTCATAAGGAAGCCAGAAGAGATCCTGATTTATTATCCAGATAAGGTCTTGGTACAAACGAATGATCGATTCTGAGCGTAGACTAAATGTAGGCATATGCCTTCGTAATCGATGCGTCACCATACGCCGTGAAAACTTCATTTTTTTATACTCTATTAACAGGCAAGTAGGCTGACACAGCTTCAAAAATACCCTATCGCGGATCCACTTCAATCTATCTCCCTTGATTCAGCTCTTTTCCTGCATTTGGTCTGCATGCAGAATTGATAATTTATTCACAGCATTTTTTTAGAACAGTAGTGTCACTGTGCGCAAGAGCCTACTTACGTGCTACTTTTTTTTTTCAAATCGGGTTAGCTTTCGGTAATGCGCAGACAAACCAACAGCAAAGCAGCTGCACCAACGGAACGAATTTATTTGGGTAGGTCTCAATAGGGCACTACGCCATCATGAAATATCTTGTGTGATTTAATACTTAACAAATTATGTTATTGTTATTCTAAGGTAAATAAGTACCTAGCCCTGCGAAAACATGTATTTTGTTAAGAATTCGGTGAAGTCTACGTCTGGTGTGTCAGCTGACTTTCAAGAAGCTGTCACAAATAGAAATGCCGTCAAAAGGAACCTTTATCTGATCTGAAAATAGTTGGTGCCGCAGCAACGAGTTTAGGACTGAATACATATGTACACACATATACACATACATTGTCTGTATATATATATATATAATGTACCATTTGCCTTTATGCGGCTTCTTTGGCAATTTCCAAATTTATTTCTGGCGTGGTACAGTAAAAATGGCCAGTATTTCATTGTTTCCCATTAACGAATTTTTCGTTATGCACTGCAATAATTAAAGGCGTTGTTCACGTGCGAAGTATACAATGCTAAAATTTTTATTTGGTGGTATTCTAACATTCCTTCTTCAAACAGGATGGCTCAAATGGCACGTGACAAGGGACCGCATGGATTTTTTTTGGCGAAGACTGCGACGCTGTCATCGACCAGAACTGGACGCCTCCAATCCTCTACAACAATTGGACCAACATGATCTACTTGGTATGCCCCATATGCTGAATCCAGCGCTACAAAAGGCTTCTGTTGGGAAGGCGTTGAACAGAGATAATGGCGTCCTAGTCCAAATGAATACAAGGTTATGAAGTTTCGATAAACAAGACTTTCACGAACATGCCGTCCTTCAAGTCAACACGAGCCATGCAATGTTTGTCGTGACTTTTCAGTGGCTGTGTTGTATTCATCACGTGGCCGCTATAGTTTGCGGCCCAGAATTCCTCTTTCTTATAACATCGGCGGAGAACTTACTCCTCGCGCCGACAGCACAAGTGTTTTAAATAGTGACCCTAGAACAAAAATCGGGTCCATTGTTTGCGTTCGTCTTGATAATTAAAGTCAATACGTGGTCCGGGCGTGTTGGCAACAATTTCTTGCGGCTTCCACATAAGTGGGCGAGTTTACATTTGCAGAATTTCTAACAACGTAACAGCCCAAGAGGGGAAGAAAGATTGATGTAGGCGATCATGAGCCGCTGTGAAGCATATTCACCGTTTGAAGCGGCTCATCTAAATGATTCGTGCGGAATTCACCTCTGCTCTTCGAGAATTGAATAAAGCATTTGTAATCTCCATTGCTAGGGATACCACCCGTACTGTGCTTTTATTATCTTGGACGTCTTTTATTAGAACTGCTTTCCAATGGTTTTGTGTAAAACTTGGCTGTATATTAAATGGCGCCGTTTGATTTTCAAGCGAAGCTTGTTTTAACTCCCAGAATTCGGCGGCACCTAAGTATGCACAAAACTACCATCAGCATTGGCTCGATCGTCATCTTCCGCAGCTAGCTAGTTGGCACCCCTCTGTTTCTGCTCGTGCCACTGCTCCCGCGTTCATCGTCGTCTGATTCCAAAGCTGGCTGCGTTGCCGCTAATCATACCAGCGCAAAATTTCACTTCTCTTCTGTCGCCGTAAGGGGGAGGCCGTGTTTTGCAGGGTATGAGCAATTGCTTATGGATATTAAGACCCATTGATTGTCTCACGTAACAGACAGATGTAATTTTGGAGCAATTTCACTTCTTTTTTTTTTCTGGGGTTTTACGTGCCGAAACCAGTTACGATTATGAGGCACGCCGTATAGGAGGTCTCCGGATTAATTTTGACCACCTGGGCTTGTCTATCGTGCACTATAACGCAAGCACACGGGCATTTTTGCGTTTCGCCTCCATCGAAATGTGGCCGCCACGGCCGGTATTCTATTCCGCGATTTCGTGATCCCGCGATTTTTTGTGTGTGACAGCTTTGACAGTTATGTTATGTGGGAACGCTGACGTTAATAGTGGACAGGAGCCAACCGTGGACGAAGAAGAGGACGGACGCGCCTGCAGTGGTGCAAGAGACGGGTGAGGTGCCGCTGGGCGCCCTGGGGCGCGGCCGGCCGAGACTGCAGCTGCTGCCATGGACCGCGGGACAGAGGCGTTTTCCCACATTGGCGCTCGTAACGTGGGGCCCCTAAAGTCCCTATATAAGAAAAGTACCGCCATACTTTGATAAACGCCGCTTCTCTCTCTCCTGTATCTCCGATTGGACGATGATAGCACGCACTTTCACTTCTTCATATTTAGTTTTTTTTTCGCCTCAGAGCCATGTTGAAAGTCCTCTGCGCAGGCGCCGGCGGCAGCGGCGGCGCGCGCCCGGCCTGAAAGCTTAAACGTGGACTTTCTAGGTGCGCCACCATCGACTTGCTTTCGCAAGCAAAAACTAAAGAAAAAAACAAGCGCTTTAGGAGAGGAGGCGGCGGAGGAAAGAGTAGATGGCGGTACTTTTCTTATATACGGACTTTAGGGGGCCCGGCTGCGTGACGGGAGGGACCATGGTCGTGACGGGACGACCATGGTCCCGGTTGTCCCGGCCTTTTATTCTTTCCCGCCGGGTTTCACACGTGCTGCTCCTTCTTGCACCCATGCTGGTCGGCGAGGTTTGGGAGTGTTTATTGAACGGATTAAAGCAAACATTTAAAGCTCAAGTTACAGATGGCCGGCACGAGCGAACGGAAAAGATTTCCGGGCGCATATTTAACCCGGTGTTTTCATTGTGCCAAGCAGCAGCTGGCAAAGACGGATGCACTACACCGGTGACGCCGAGATGGCAGAAATTTCCCGCCCTGTGCAGTTCGATGCGTTTACCGTGGCCCGCAGCAGCACAGTAATGAACTGGTACTGCAGTGCATGCCCACAACTGCGCGGCTAGCGAGCCCTTCGTTTTGCAAAGGTGCTAAGTCAAGCCGCTGTCTGGCACAGCTTGTCACCTAAAGAACTTGTCACTTCAAGGATTGTATGGCCTGGACGACGGTTGACCGTTTGCGGTGCCGCTGCTAGGAGGTTCTACGAAGCAACGGGCCATCTATGAGATCCGCAGCTATCTGAAAGCCAGCGACACACCTGAAGGAAGGAAGGAAGCAAGAGAAAGGCAGAAGGCAGGGAGGTTAACCAGAATAACGCCCGGTTGGCGACCCTACACCGGGGGAATGGGAAGAGGGAACACAAAGATGACAGGGAGAGAAAGGCGGGAAGGAGGGAAGGAAAGAAGGGAAATGAGCGGTTAGTTCGCTGACACGTGTGTTAGTGCACTAATAGTCACAGACGTTGACACGAGCCCGTCGTCCTCAAGAAGCACAAAAGTGCCTTCACCACTTTATGGGCCGACGAGCGATGGGGGCGGTGTTCCAGCAGCACCTGCATGGAAGGTGCCCGATTGTGCAGTTTTTTTAGCGCGTTAGCAAGTTCTTGTCTTTCTTGGGCATATCGTGGACAGTGGCACAGCAGGTGGTCAATAGTTTAGTCGGTGCCGCAGACCTCGCATGCTGCACTGTCGGTCACTCCAATTAATGTAGAGTATGCCTTTGTGAAGGCAACTCCTAACCAAAGGCGACAGAGAAGCGAAACTTCACGTCGAGGAAGTCCGAATGGAGGTCGGAGTTGCAGTGAGGGGTTTAATTGATGAAGTCGTGTAAGTCGTAAGTATGGCGAGTTCCACTCGGTCAGTCAGAGACTGCGTGCCAGGTGTCGAAGCTGTCTTGCGTCGTCTGTCCTCGAAAGTGGAATTGGAACGCTGAGCTCTTCTTGGTGGAATGTGCGAGCAGCGTTATCTGCGGAATCATTGCCACTGATTCCACAATGACAAGGTACCCATTGAAATACAACCTCGTGGCCTTTTTTGTTGGACGTGATGGTGAAGTTTCACGGTTTCTTATGTCAACTGTTCATGACAGCCGCGTCGGAGAACTGACTGCATGCACTGTAATGCCGGTTTTGAGTCTGAAAACACAGCCCATTTTCTAGGTCTTTCAGAATCAATGAATTCTAGTGCACGACGCAGAGCCGTTAGTTCTGCCGCCGTTGAGGTCGTTACACGCGATGTCTTGAACCGCAGTGTTATTCCTTGCGTTGGTATAAGTACCACACCACCATAACTGGACGACGTAGTCGATCCATCGGTATAGATGTGCACGTTGTTGCTGCACTTTTCATGCAATAGGAGTAAGCTCAGTTGTTTTAGAGCAGGGGCCGGTACATCTGAGTTCTTTGGTAGTCCTGGAATCGTTATATGTACTTGTGGATGGCTCAAACACCACGGAGGAAGCACTGGCTTGGCCGCAGGTGCGTACCCTGAAGTAAACGATGCACTGATGTGCACTGACAGTAGCGCTAAATGTCGAGCAGGTCCTTTCAGCAGTGTGGCTCGCCAGGTGGTGGGAAGGGGTCCTAGCATCGTGTCTGAGATGCGTACGCATTGTCTCAACGGTAACGTGCGTCGTGATCGGGTAATCCTGTGGAATGTCAATGGTTTCAGCCGTTGACGCACTGCGTGGTAAGCCAAGACATATCTTAAGGGCTTGGGCTAGAATGCTTTGAATCGTACGGAGGTTACTCTTGCAGGTGTTGGATATTGCAGCCAGGCTGTACCGCAGGAATCCAACGAACAACACCATGTGCAGCTGTAACATACCGTGTATGGATACTCCCCAACGTTTTCCTGCAAGGAACCTGAACAGGTGACAGATAGCAGTCAGCCGCTTTTTCACGTAATTTACGTGCGGAGTCCAAGATAGGTCTCTGTCAATTACGACTCCCAGGAACCTGTGACTTCTGCTGTATGGTATAAGTTGTATGTTAATTGATATTCCGTATGCAGACATTAGATTCCTGGTAAATGCCACCATTGCGCACTTTCAACATCAAATTTCAAGTCCTTGTTGACGAAGGGAGCAAGATGTCATTGTGGCTGCCTTCTGAAGCCGAGCGCGAAGCTGAAGTCGTGTTACACCTGATGCCCAAATGCAGATGTCGTCCGCATAGATGGAAAGTCGTACGGTGCTTGGCAGGTTGTCAACTAATCCAATGACGGTTAGATTGAAAAGCGTTGGGCTAAGCACTCCGCCTTGAGGCACTCCTCGGCTACCGTAATGCTCGGATGTCGGGCCATTTTCAGTGTGCACGTAGAATGATCTTCTCTGCAAGTAGCTGCACATCCACATATATATCCTACATATATATCCTACATAAGTCCTACTGCTTCTAACACGCCGAGGATGGCTTCATGGGTGACATTATCGTAAGCACCATTAACGTCTAGAAACAGAGCAGCAGATAGTCGTTTACAGGCCTTCTGGTGTTGCGCAAATGTTACCAAGTCAACAACGTTGTCTGTTGACGAACGGCCACGCCTGAATCCGGTCATAGCGTCTGGGTAGATTTCATAGTAGTCTAAGTACCATTCCAGACGTGTTAAAATCATTCTTTCCATTGTTTTTCCGACACAACTGGCAAGTGCGATCGGACGGTCTGAGGAAATGTCCAAAGGCGACTTGCCAGCTTTGAGAAGTGGAATGAGGCGACTTGACTTCCATTCCGGCGGAACCGTACCGTCTGCCAGGAGTCGTTGTATAGGAGCAAGAGTGCCTTCCGAGCTTGGTCTCCTAGGTTACACAGGGCACGGTACGTAATGCCGTCAGGTCCTGGCGCTGAAGAACGCCTGTACAAAGCCAGCGCAGCTTCTAGTTCTTTCATAGAAAACGGGCACTCCATGCGGGGATCGCGTGAGAACATTGGGTGGTCGAGCGTCCCCGTTCCCGTTCCATCGGAATTTGCCTCGCCAGCAATCTTTCTGCAGAAAGATTCAGCGACGTCAATCTCTCTACATTGTAGATGTAGTTCCAGAGATTTAAACGGGTGGCGCTGACCAAAGCTTGTGCGAAGGCCACGAACAGTCCTCCATATAAGCGATAAATGTTTTCGCGGATCCAGGGACTCGCAAAACGATACCCATTGTCGGGAAGCCAGCTTGTTCATGTGACGCTGTATTTTCTTTTGTGTTCGTCTAGCCAACCTCAAGTCATGAGTGGACTTCGTGCGTCTATATCTTCGTTCCGCACGACGGCGAGTTGCTCAAAGTTTCTCGAGTTTGATGTCGAAATTGGTGCGGGCAGAACTCTTCAAAAGCGAATGCGTGGTTGCTTGTATGGCATTCTTTATCACGACCTCTAGGTTGTAGGAGGTACCGTCACGACAGCAGTCTTCCATGATTATTTTGTATTTAGGCCAATCGGTGCACTGGACGGCTCTGGTGGACTTGGAGCTAGTCAGGCCTTCAATCTTCAAATCAGTTGGGATGTGGTCGCTACCTCGAGTTTCTAAATCCGAAAACCAGTGCACTCTTCTCGATAACCAACGTGAAACGAAGGTAAGGTCCAAGCATCTACTACACACTGATCCACGCAGATAAGTGGGACTTCCATCATTTGACAGGCAAAGTTCGCGTTCACAGGCAAAGGACACCAATGTTCTGCCTCTAGAGTTCACTTTGGAGTTTCCCCATAGGTAATGGTGGGATTAAAGTCGCCAGTGATCACCCACGGCTGTGGAGTCGATGTCAAAATTCCTGTAAGCGCTCACAATCCAGGCGACTTGTTGGAGATAAGTAGGCTCGAAGAATTGTAAACGTGAGCTTTTTCTTCTTCACTGTCAAGGAAACATATTGATTCACTTCGTCAGGAGGCGCTGGGTGATGCACATAAGTCAGGTCACCGGCGTATAAACACAACAATCTTGCTGCACTCTCCGTGGGTAGAGTACATGAAGCACTCATACCCGCACAGTCTGATGGGAGCTGACAAGTTTGGCTCGCATGTCACGATAACGGTGAATTGGTTCGTAAAGACAAACTGTCTAAAGTCGGCCATGCATGACTTAAGCCCTCTTGCGTTCCACTGAAAGACAGATGTATTCTTGACCTCCTCTTGAAACGACGCCATCTCTCGGGCCCTGGTTTTACAGTAGAGCCGCAAGTACCGGACTCAAAGTGTCCAGCACCTGCAGTGCACTCTGCGCCGACGGGGTTTTCATGCTGCTCAGTAGAATGCGCATGGCGTCCATAAGTGACTTCAACATCGCTATGACTTGGCGATCCTCAGTTGTCGTCGCATCATCGGTTTGTCAGGTCATCGAGGGCGGCGCGATTTGATGTGACTTCGAGGCAGGTTGTGCTCGTGGAAGTGTAGGCCAGTCTTCAGGAGGAGCGAGTGGTGCCCCTTTCTTCGTTGTCGCAGTGTCCGTCTTTGCGGAAGTCGGCGTTGGTATGGTAGCCGCTTTGCCGGAAGATGGTGTATCTCTATCGGTAGATGCAACTCTTCGTGATGCTCTTCGGTGGCGATGTCGTCGTCGCCTGAGAGTAGCGGCAGCCTCTCTGTGTGTAGAATGGTCCCGTACCATACATTGGAGTACGGCTCGCTCGTTCCTCACCCGCGGGCAATCCTTGGATGAGACCTCATGGCTACCATGGCAGTTAAGGCACTTTAACACAGTTGCGTGGCAGGCTTCTTCCGAATGAGATTCAGCGCACCGTGGCAACACGAAATTGTTCCTACAGACACCTTTTACGTGTCCCATCTTGCAGCATTTGTAGCATTGCAGGGGCTTCGGTACGTATGGCCGGACTGGATGGCCGACGTGGCCAACTTTGACGTGTGAGGGAAGGCTGTCTCCCTCAAACTCAAGCTTCAGGCAACGTGTGTTGCCAAGTCTTGCGATGTGCGTGATAAGAGTGCCTTCTGTAGTTGGCTATATTAATATAGGCAAGTCGTCCATTGGTATAGAAATATCGAGATCATAAATGACGCCGACAGTGCTATTGCAGTCTGTAGGAATCATGGATGGTACTTTCACTTTGTCGATTTCCGTTACGTGCCGCAGGCTTTGCAGCGCACTGCGGTGTAGAACGTCTACTGCGAGTACATTCTTCCGTGCGTTTATTCTCACGTCTTTGATCTCATTTGGCGCGATTCCCTCAAGAAACGCAGAAAGGGCTTGCCTGTTTAGGAGTCGCAGATTGGACACATGGTCCACGGGCATGTACGGCCAGCGCTGTGGTGTTGTCTTCACGGTGGAGACACTTGCCGATTATGGCCTCCGTAGCAGTCTTCTTTTTGTAGTTCGGCTCATGACAAGCGTGAAATCGTCGTCCGACGAGTCGACGCTGTCCGAGTACAACTCGGTTTTCTCGCTGTCCGTGCCACTTGACGCGTTTCCACGTTTCCTGGACGCGACCCGACGTGATGGTTGGGCGCCAGGAAGGTCCTCGAGGGCTTCTTCATCCATTGCTGCAACAAGGGAACAACAGCTCCCAGATGTTGCATAGATACCGACACACCTGAAGGATGGCATTCCTATATGTGGCCTGGTTTTACTGCTGCATGGTACCCCAGAACAGCCTCTACATATGGCTGCTTGATCCCATAAACTTGTCTGCAGCGCACTTTCGTAAGCTCGCCCTAAACAGAGGCCTCGTGGCCGCGATCCACGTTTCTGGTTGTGGTGAGATGTTCCCGCTAAAGGTTCGCCCAAACATCCGCTACGCTTGCATGTTAACTGAAATTCGCCATTGCATCCATAACGAACATTGTGTTGTCTGCTTGTGCATCCGGAATTATCGCATTACCTTGCCTTTTGGGCTGCCGTACCAAAATGTATGCAAGACCTGACTAGGTGCTTGGCAACGACCTCAAAAACACAAGATTAGTATTTATACTGACTTGAACGCGGCGTGTGCTGCAGTACACTACGAGTTACACAACAAGCTAAACATCAACCAATCCAGGTAAGAACCTAGGTAAAGAGCATACGGCGGAACATACAACCCCCTCCGACTTAATGATGGACTAAACGTGGTGTCGTCTTTCTGCGGTCCCGTTCTTGCTTGTGCGATGTTTTGTTCTCGTAATGTTGCACCATGGCCTCAACATCGCCCTCCCGCAACTCGGGGTCGGTGGCTCTTCACTGACGTTTGTCCTCAACATCATGTTCTCTCAACTTGGGGTCCGCAGCTCGTCGCTTACGTTTCGCCTAGGCTTCGGAAGCCCTCCCGCTATATATATAATTGGCCCGTCGACGACGAGCCCTTTCCTGAGCGCGTTCGCGGCGGCGTTGCTCAAACACGTTAGGACACGTCGTCACTGGCTCATGAATGGCTCATACCCCATTTAAGCAATGGCTCATACCCCCGTAAACGTGGCGTACACAATACGACGACAGAACGTAGTGATATTGTATTGTCCCGAGCGGCGATCCTGTGGTCGGTGCTTGGACGATGACGACGACGACGGCGGCGGCGTGGCTTCCTGGTGTGCACGCGCTCTACTGAACGATTGCTGTAGCGTTGTGCGCCTTACCTTGTAAATATATCCATTGTATTATATTCTCCCCGTAACAATATGCTGGAATTATTAGCGGCAACTCAACCAGCTATGGTAGCACACGACGACGATGAACGCAGGAGCAGTGGCACGAGCGCAAGCCGAGGGGCACCAACGATCCAGCTGCGGCAGAAGACAACGACGCTAGAGCCAATGCTGATGATGATAGCTTTTATTGCGATAGCAATTATATGGACACTTCAACCGGATTTCTGCCGTCTGCGTCGCCGTCGGCGTCGCCGTCGCCGTTGCCGTCGCCGTTGCCGTCGCCGTGAGGTTCCCTATAGATAAAATCTTCGCCGCGCGCCGTATGCCCGAGCGGAAGCGTGCGGGGACGCACGCTATCACGGAGAGCGAATGCACTCAATCTCCCACGCGCAAGCAAGGAAGCGGGAAGCCAGTGCCGGAGGGAGCGGGGGGGGGGGGGGGGGGGCGCACTTCTACTCTGCCAACAACCGCGCTCGTCGCTCGCTCGCACCGTCGCTTATCTCCACACGGCTCTGACCTTTATGCGCCGTGTATTCGCCGCTCAGTTTCCGTTGAGGCGATAGACCGCACGTACCTTCGCCCGTTGCTGCGGCATATGCGCTTGCTGCCAGCGTTTCGACAATCGTTGTCTACAATCATTCAGTGTGATCTATTCATGTTTGTTTGTGCGCGCTCACACCACGCTTGTTCAATCAGTTAGTAATAGGCGGGCCACATTTTCCAACGCACGCTACACATGCAATGCTGCCCGGGTCGGCAGTGCAGCGCTACAGGTGTGTCCCTTCGCACGCGCTGCCCACGGGAAGCGCTTCTCATCAACACCACCGTTTCACACGCGCCTTCTCGTGGTCATCGAGTCTGTCTTCATGTCGGTCTACTTACGCCGCAGCACACTTGCTTACTTAATCAGCTCATGTTTACTACAATTCATATTGCTACCAAAGCCGCTCACCTTACTTCGTATGACATTGCTGTGTTGCTATCGCATTCATTGCTTTGCCCTTAGGGCGAAACTGTGACATTTTTTCTACACGCGGACATGATCCTGGGGCAACTGCCCCTTAACAGCTTCGCTTGTGAAATACGCGGCGGTCATGAAGAAATTGGCTATAAAATGGGTGCTTTTTTCAAGTATTGAACTATCTCTCAGTCTCCGAGTCATTTGCTAGCTTCAAATAGGCCCCCCGTCTTTTAGTTCCGAAACAATGGGTTTTACTGTAAAAACGCATGGGTATGCTTTTCGTGATTAGTATGACTTGGTACGTCGTATGTTTTCAAACTCTACTTAACGCTCAGTACTGCAAAGTCTTTTCTTTCAAAATTTTGGGGATGTGGCTTACATGGCTTGGAAACAAGGAGCTATACGGTTGTCAAGCCCCATCGACCCCAAGCCGCAATGTAACTTTTCGCTTTTACAAAAATGTGTTCGGTGCATCCGCGAAAGTAGAATAATTCACTTCCACGTTTATCAAGCATAAATTTTCTGATCCACTCTGAGAGATTCACAGCACATTGATTCCTAACCAGATTAAAAATGGTTTTCAAGACAAGCACAGCCACATACAAGGGCACGCTCTCGATAACTAGTTGTGTATTTTTATGAGAAACCCCGTCGGCATGATATGATCGCAGGTCAGTAAGTCTGTCTCTCTATCTCTCTCTTTTGTAACTCGTAATATATGCTTCAATAGCAGTTAATTTCTTTCTGCCAGATATACTTCGAAGCCCACATGGTAGCATATGCGTACCCAGCTTTAAATGTGCTCATGCGCACCGTAACGCCGGTGACCAGCCCGGTACCGCCCCGACTACTTCCGCCGAAGTATTGCGAGAATACTGATAGTGTCGTCTCAGGTTTTCGTGGCACATTAAACACGGGACGTGTGATCACTTGCGCGCGCAAAATTATTTCACTTTGCTCCTTCGAAGGTGGGGGACAGGGCACTGTCTGATTGCTTTCTTCTCAGCGGCGGCCAGAAACTGCACGCAATCCCAGCGACCTCACAGTCCCACCGCCAACCTGAAGCTTCCACGTAGACAGCCATGGATGTAGAAACGGTGTGTTGCGTTTTCTACTGCGTTCCATTTGAAGAAGTGCACTCCCTGGACAACTGCAAGTTTCCGTGGCTTCCATCGGTCTACGGACTGAATCTGTTAGCCGCCGTCGACGTAATCCGCTTCGCCCACCATTCCATAGAGTGCGTGAAGGAGCGGCTCGAATGCGTGGCTAGACTATACTCCTGGCTAGCATCATGAGGCGCATTGTACACGTGGAACATTTATGGCTTCAACGAGGATTTAAGGAAGTTCGATAGCTCGGTGGTTATGCTGATGCTGTCGCAGTCGATGGTGTGCCTTCATGGCGTCCTGGAACAAGGCCACGTCGACACTGGAACTGCTCTGTACAACAGCATTATGACGAGAGACCAGGCGAACGAGTCGGACGAGCACAGCCTAGCATGCTTTTGCATATGGCATGAGTTGCATTTTGTGGCCGTGCACGCCCCTGCATTTCCTCAGCCGATTCTGTCCGCAGCCCTTGTCAGGGTACTCCGTGACACAAAGGAGTGGTTTTATGGCATTTACAGTGACCTGAAGTTGGCGCATTCAGATGTTTTGAGCACCCGCAAAACATTGCAGTTAGCTTCGAATTTTCGAGTGACAAAATCTCTCTAGGGCTGCATTAGGTGGTCCGAGGACACGCACGACTACCCAGAGGCCTACAATCCTGGCACGTGCTCGCAACATTCATTTTAAATGATGCTTCGTAAGGGACATGTAGAACGCTTACGCGTTACACTATTTGTTTTATCTTAGACGAGAAAATGTTTCAATAGTCTTATCAGTGTTGAGTCTGCATAAGTGGTGGAAGGTATAACTTTTAGCGTATTCGCAGTTTTTCTGTGAGCGCGAAGCATGGGTGATATTGCTAATACGACCTTGTGTGGTGTGCAGGTTCTTGTTTCAAAGCAGGTCTCTAAGGCAGAGCCTCAGAGGACCGAATAAAAGGAGGAAGCCGTTGGTTTCAAAGAGCAGAACGAGACATTTAATACACACGCTATGAAGGCGAGTAGGAGAAATGAATTGAAGAACAGAGGAAATGAATAGAAAGGAAGGCACAAGTAAAATCGCAATTTAGACAACACACAGAGCTAGGGCTAGTCATAGGTGACGGTGCGCGTAACAGTTCGATGTGGAAGGGTGGTGGTAAGGCGTCGAAAGAAGGGCGTTCGTCTCACCAACGTTTCGGCGTCACTGAGCGATGGGCCGGAAACCCGAGCACAGCAGCTCTGGCTTGTAGAAGGAACGCTGGCGGTGTGGCGGCACGGGCAGTTGGAGGCCAGGCAGCTCGGTGCACACTCAGGCCCGTGGCCCGACAGCTCTATCGCTGCTTACAGACGCTGGAGCTCGCCGGTCTCAAGTAGCAGTCTGTGACCGAGTGGAGTGGCGATGCCCAGGAAGACAGGCGGCTCGGCAGCACGGGCAGACGGCGGCGGCGTTCTGGCCGGGCAACTGGTTGTGGAACTCGGGCGCGTAGCCCGACAGCTCTCGTTCTGCCCATGGGCGCAGACGCTCGCCGGCCTTGGGCAGCAGTTCCCGAACGGATGGAGTAGGGACGGCCAGGAATGGGTTGGCAGGAGGCCCCGGCCGGGTGAAGTCCTGGTGGCTCTGGTCCGGTACCCGACGGCCGTCTTCAACCCCCGATCTGGTGGCCGACGTTCTCCTGGTGCCGCATCCGGAACTCTCCCCTCTCTTTGGCCACTGCCTCGTTTTTCTTCCCTCTGGTCCGTGTGTTCCTTTCGGATTGGTTATCTTCGGGTTCCGCGGGCATCGGTCATTGGCCCCCGTGAGCGCCGTGGTTCCTTCGAATTGGATGCTTCGTTTGTTTGGTTTTTTTTTTCTTTGTGCCACGGCGCCTCGTGCTTGACGCTCTTTGTCATCGTCGCCGTCTTGCGCTCATCATGCTCACGTTCACACGCGCACAATTCACTGAACTTTGTCCTCGCGCACTACAACACACCACACCTTGGAAGGCAACACCGCTTTTTGATGACAACCACACTGTGTGCTATATTTAAAATAAAAAAAATCAATGCCAATGTGTTGCGTCGTTGTCGAAAGCTTGCGTTATCACTGGTGGAATGTAGTTATAAGTGCAGTTGCGCTTCAACCATCTTTCTATTGCAATATTGCTCTATCTGAACGAACACCCGACGCCATGGCTATGGTGGTCTCTTAGTTCATCTTAGTGCATGCGCAGCTGGCCATGGCGGTCACGTTCTAATAGGTGCTTAAAGCAGAAAAACAACACACTGCACTAAATAATTGAGATAATCGTCAGTATAAGCGAATAGATCGAACGACAGAAATTGACCGCCTGTTTTCCTTGCCCAGTCCTACCGTTGACAAAGAAAGCGTCCAGGCGAGCCCAATGAATCTATTACTAGCGGATCTGTTTAAGCCGACCGTTACGGCCCGTTTATAGTCTGACTTTATCGGCGCGCGAGCCAGCGTCGTTTGCAGTCGGTCACGCTACGCCGGTTGCGCTGCGCAAGCCTAGATGCCATCCCCTCTATAATTCAACGCGTGCGCCATGCGCAGCTAGCTTCGGATCATGCGCGGCACGATCCCCAACCAGTGCGCCAATAGGTGACCCGTAAAAGAGCGAGGGAATCTGGGATGCGCCGTCTGCTCGCTGCTTCCCATTCGAGGCAGCGAAGCCGCCGCCACCGCCTCGCCGTTGAAGCCTATTGATGCGCTTGCAGTCCGGCTTTGTCACACTTGAAGATTACCCGGTTGTAGGCGCCTAGAAAAACGATGGTCGGGTGTTCAGCCATTGACTCCTCAAATTTAAGCGTTAAAGGTAAACTCGTGCAACTACTGCCTTGCAGCATACCTTGCTGAGTCAGCTGTGCACAAGCATCAGAGGCATGGCTACCGCTTGCAAAACTGAACTATCAGTGAACAAGAAGAAAATGAACTTACAGTGCCACTGATCATGTGGCGATGAGCTGTGTAAGGGCTGACGCGGTATGATTACCCAAAATATTTCTTTCGCTAACGTTGACTGAAGCAACAATAACTATTTCAGTACGCGCATGCACGTATAGAGGTATTATGAAACATGATTTTACGGCGCAAATTCAAACGGGACACAGCGAGATACATACACAATACTCGTAACCAACTAGCCCACCTTAGTTCCTTGAACACAGATACAGGTATTGCACAGCCCTAATATGTCCGCGATACGGCCATTTCCCCGATCTTGTTGACAAAAAACGAAAACTTCTAACTACGTACCACTTCAAATGAACCTCGAGTTTCGACCAAGAAATGCCGTTGACAGCGCGCAGTTTTCAAACATTTTCAGCACTTCATTTTCTAATTACGCTAGCTGCGCGGTTACTGACGATATCGGTTGCAGCGACGATCACAGAGCAGCATTTACCAGACCACTGTAGTCATCGCTTCATCACCCGATTTTCTAAGTAATGCGTCCGTACGCTTGATAAATTATCGAATAAAGATAACTTTTTCATCTGCCTGACTGACCCGCAGGCAGAGCAGTCACAAGACGATGCGTCCAAGCAGCGGCAAATGTCGCAGAGCTAAACCTGTCCGAAGCAAAAAAGCCTGCCGAAACGAAAACCAAAGTTTGTTTATGAATAAAAGCGTATCCTTGCCTTTCTTGGCTCGTCATCGTCGCGCCCAGGGTGAACTGAAACCTAGACATCAGCTGCATGAATGGTACGACATTGCTGATCGACACAGCGGACGCAAAGCTTCGCTTCTTTATGGGGTTTTACGTGCCAAAACCAGTTCTGATTATGAGGCACGCCGTAGTGGAGGGCTCCGGATTAATTTCGACCACCTGGGGTTCTTTAACGTGCACTACAACGCAAGCACACGGGCGTTTTTGCATTTCGCCTCCATCGAAATGCGGCCGCCGGGGCCGGGATTCGATCCCGCGACCTCGTGCTCAGCAGCGCAACGCCCTAGCTGACTGAGCCACCCCGGCGGGTTCGCAAAGCTTCGCACGACTGACAGTTGAAGCCGCGTAGAACACGTGCGCCGGGCATGCCGCCGATGCCGCCGCGTCGAACCGGGCGCTGCTGGCAGACGGCGCGCCCCACAATTCCCTGCGATTGCTCGTTTTACGGTTCACCTATTTGAACGGCTGTCTGCGGTCCTCTGCGAAGCGGCGTGGGCGCCTTTCTTTCTTCGCGCGCGATGCATTGTGGGTTGACGGTGCCGTCGCCTCCGGCGCGCGAATGGGTCAGGAGCCATTTAGCCACCGGGCCCGTCGGGGCGCGTTAGAAACCACTGGTTTATAGAGGTGGCAGTTTTCGCCAACTGGACGTCGCGCGCGCGCGCGTTCCGTCGGACTATAAACGGCCCTGAAACGGCCGTTTATAGACCGATGCAGAGCGAACAGAAAATATGGGCCGATCCTGGCGGTATATATTATATTGCAGAAAGGGTCCAAGCGCAATTGCACATAACCCTGTGAACTAGTGAAGGTGTTTAAGCTCGAGGATGGTATGACTTGGTAGTGCTTTGCCTTGCCCAAATACTTGGCCAATACTTTGCGACAGCCAATTGATAGCCAATCAATAGGTAATCGATAATCGATAAATAATAATTAAATTCCGGAAAATGTTGAGGGTGACTCGGTAGTGCTAGGTGCCGATCAGCTCCGCTGTTTTTTAGCCTTGCGCCACTAGTGCAGGAAATATTTTCGCACTGAAGCGCTTTTGCAGTTCCAGTAGCATCTATAGCTAGCCCGCAGGGGCGCCGACATTTCTGCACAATACAGTGCTCTATGGTGGAGCCAATTTGCGAGATAGTGTTTCTAAGGGGTTGCTCAGCAAGACTGCGCAGAAAGTACTGTCGCTTGCTAGAATGTTCCCGACGAGGCTAACTGTGTCTCGTCATCTGCTTGAAGACGGCCATTGTCTTATTCATTTTGGGCAGTCCTTTGAAAAAAAAACACCATGTGACCCAATATTTTTTCAGAATTTGGTTACACCGTCTGCACAGGAGTCCGCAAAGGGGAGCGCGGTGCAGGGCGCGCTAACTGTTGCGTTCAACAATGCTCACTTATACTAGCCTAATGCGATGGCGGCATGGGAGTGGCCTTGCGATAAATTGTCGCGCGCGGTCACTGAAGAGGCCCACCTTGGCGTGTGAGGGCAGAGAGTCACCCTTGAAAATTAACTTCTCACAGTGAGGGATGTGCCGAGTTGAGACACATCAGTTATACCGAAGCCATCAACAGCTGGCTTCGTTATAACCAGCAAGTCACCGCTCGAGTTGGAGACGTCCACGTTGTAGATGACACCGGTAGTGGATCCACTGTCCAGAGAGATATATGCGCGGACCGCCAGCAAGTTCCGTAAGCTTGCTCAAAGTGTTCAGCACAGGCTCATGTGAAACGTGCATAGCCAATACATTTTTTTACAGCGAAGCTTTTAGCCCCTCTTCGGTCGGCATTTTATAGCGAAGGTACCTATGGCTAGGATCCCGGGATTTCTCCGTGGCGTAACGTCGACGGAAAATAAGTGGGTTGATCCCACCAGTATTGAAGGACAGAGCGGTGGCTCATGCTCCCGTGAGGCAGACGCTACAAGCAGTGACTCATCAATGGCTCGTACCCCCGTAAGCAAACAAAAAATGAAATGGCTTATACACCCATAAGGCAGAGGCTACAAGCACTCGGCAAAGTGAAGCGAACAGTCCATACATTTTTTGGAATCACGCATACAACATACAGAATAACACGCGTTTCAATAAAGAACAAGCTCAAAACAAGCATCCGAACCACATAACTG
This sequence comes from Dermacentor silvarum, assembly GCF_013339745.2. Lineage (NCBI taxonomy): Eukaryota > Metazoa > Arthropoda > Arachnida > Ixodida > Ixodidae > Dermacentor > Dermacentor silvarum. The sequence continues at coordinate 65,256,258 of NC_051162.1, forward strand.
ATCATGAGGTGCTGCTCATAACAGTGCGACGCGCGCAGCGCTCCCCGCATACGTCTCCCGGAAAGGTTACAGTTGCGCAAGCTGCCGCGGCGATGGCAGCTTGCGCCGTGGGGAGTGACGTCACTAGCCTTTCGTACACAAAAGAACCACCCTAGCAACTGGTTTCACCCCCTTGGTACGTAACGGATAGTTAGGTCTCCCGCGGAGCAGCGTGAACACGAGGAGTGGCATAGGGATAAGGAAACAACAATACGTCCAGTGGCGGCGAGCTGTCAAAATTACCATTCCTACGATCACTACATTTATTCTAAGTTACAATTACTACCGTCACTCTAATGAAATGAATGATTACTTACCCCCCTCAGCAGTTTAGTGGTGGTTTTCAATAGCTTCACCGGACATCCACTTTCGCAGGGTCGGAATGGTGGGTGAATTTTTAATTTGTTCACTTTGACGTCTGTGACTTTATTTGGCACAACAGTTTCAAATATCACCGAGACAGCCTGTCTGTTGTGTTACCTAAGGTAGGCTGGTACCGAGCGCTGGTACAAATACAATCGCACTGACGGCGGTATTTCGAGTTGGTCCCCGAGTCAACGTGCTTGACGACAGGGTGGCCCTGGTGTGTTACTGCTTCGACATGCGGTTCCGGACAGCCTCAAAGTCGTAATCAAGGAACTTCTCGCTGCTGAGCTAGTAGACACGGGTATATTCACTGTCAGTGTCACTTTGGAGGTCATTCGGCTGCCTAGATCTCAGCTGCCGCTGAAGTCACAGGGACGTCAACTTGCATCCGTGTCACTAATCATGGCGGCTCTTCAGAGATATCAGGAGAAATCAGGAGAAAACAGCTGAGCTAGAGAAATAGCGTTCTTCACAACGGCTTTATCGTATCCTGTGGGCCGCTTTCGTGCGTTAAATCCCTTGTTTAGTATTTGGTCAAAAATCCATTTGCCTTATGAAGGCGAAAGCCTTAGATTGCATGGGCTCAAAAATCCGGTGACCAGCGTTATGGCCAAAAACTTCATGGTGCCACCATGGGTTCGACTCGCACTGCTCTACCTTAATTAACTACACCTTAATTAAGATAGAGTTAATAAAGCACCTGAACCCGCGACCTTTAGTGGGAGTCGAACCCTTGACATTTGGTCTCAATCAAGGCGAAGTTAATTAAGGCGCAGTTAAGAGAGCCTAACCTAACCTAAAGTATGTTAACCTAACCTAAGCCACTCGAACTGATGATCTCTCGAGGGGGGGTGTCAAACCCACGACCTTTGCTGATGTCACTAAAACTCTTGTTGCCACCATCGGTTCAATTCCCTCTTTCTACCTCAACAATCTGTACCCTAATTAAGATAAAGGTAATTAGGGCACTCAAACTCACAGCCTTTGGTGGGAATCGAACCCACGACATTTGATGCTACTAAAGACGAGGTTAATTAAGATAGTTAATTACGGCACAGTTTATTAAGATATAGTTAACTAAGGCACTCGATCTCACGACCTTTGTGGGAGAAAACAAGTAAAAGGAAGTAACAACGCATTCGAATGAGAATGTCAAGTAATCAATGTCTCGTGAGCGCGCCGTATTTCGCCTTCATCCTCTTTAGCGTATGCTAAAGTGTCTGTCAACTTTTCTTGTTATGTTGTAGAAGTCACAGGCCGAGTTGTGCAATTTTGATTAAAGCAATTCGTTACTTTCATCAGCACAGTGCGCATGTACCTTACCCTAGCGCAAACATCCGCAAACGTTTTGTACAGCATCGGTGGTTATCAGAGTATATGACTAGGGATGCAAAACGTAAGAAAATTTTTTGCGAGAAAATTAACGCACCATTTATAAATAATTTTTTCATGATAGCTTGAAAATTAGGAGAAAATTTGTAACTCTATTGAAAATATCTCATATTTATTACACCAGCAACAAAAAATTGTTATCCTTAGTACGCGCGATTACACCTGGAAAGCGTAGGACAATGCGTAGGACAAACAAGCCGCCTTGTTTAATTCTACAAAAGATTGCTAATCTGCTAGTCCGAGTCACTCTCGATGGACACGCTCGCATTGGAATCGGAGGTGGCTGGTTCAACATTCAAATTGTGTGGTACGTCTACGAGTTCTCGAACACGTTTACTCGTGTGTCTGCGTTGAAACTTTTATGGACATTTGCAAGCACCAGTTTCGTTCTCAACTGGCACATGGCAAATGTGTCTGCAGCAACTTGCAATCCATGGGTATCACTCGCTGATTAGTGCAAAAGCCTTGCTATCAGGTTGACAGTTTCACGTACTCCGCGGAGTCCCAGATGCCAGTCATGGCAGAAAACCTTAGGGGACGACCTGTATTCCGCTACGTTTCAAACCTACGCTACTTTTTCAAAACTAAACTGAAGGCTTACAATGAAGACACTCGAAAACTGTGCTGCCGTTTCCTTGTTTTCATGGTCTCTTCTACTAAAGTGGTTTGCTGCACAGCAGAATATGGCAAGCTTTACTGTATGTTTGTGAAAATCTTGATTTTTTGTTCCACTTTTTATGTGCCGAAAAACAAGCGTTTTTGTTTTTCCTCCAGCGTACTGTTTCTTTTTGTTTCTGGCCCTTACATTCTCTACATAATACGCTCTCAAAAGGTTCCTAGAAGGGCGCACGAAGTCAGCAGTATTGTCGATGTTGACGCCAACTCACATAAACAATGCAGTACTTTCCCTAGTTTCGAGAGAAATGCTGGTATCTGACAAGAGTGTCCAGTTAAAGTGCAGAAGCATTTGGAGGGCACCCGTCGCTATGCGCAGTGGCTAAGGCGTTGAACTGCTGAGCTGGAGGTTGTGGATTCAGTGCCCGCCACCAACTCCCCATTTCGATTGAGGCGAAATGCTCGAACGCTTTTGTACAGTACATTGAATGCACGTATAAAAACGTTTCCGGCGATAGCGGTTACGTGGCCGCCAGCGACGGCATCAACGCGACCAGAAACGGCTATTGGAATGAGCCCATAACAGCTTACGCTGTAAAAGGTGGTGTACCATGTGGTAAACACACCTGAAGCTTTATGTGTAGCTGGGGGGTTTAAGTTTGGCAGGATTCTTATGATGTACGGCATGCCAGCTAAAGCATGCCATGGCAGAGGTCAAAACATGCCGTAAATTGAAGTTGGTGAACACCGACAAGATAAGTAAACATACCCAAGTAAGCAAATCTATCTATCAAATTTTCTCTCAAGGATGTACACAATGCACACAAACGTGAGATAGTTTACGGCTTTTGTTTCAGTTATTTATTACCAATTAAACTTCATTAAAGGCATACGAACACACAAAATTGGAATGTTTAACAGCCCCTACAATGATACTTAAAGAAGTAAGTTTTATGCATTTCAAGGCAACGTAATTTCCCGCGAACTTCGGCAGGCGACAAGCGGTACTCGCCAGTGCGCACAAACACACGCAGAATCACGCAGGCCAACAGCGATAATACGTGCATATCTCAACAAAAATGAATTGGTAAATAAAGAGTAAGCCCTCTGCGCCCGGATACACACTACGTCATGCTGGGGCAGCTGCAGGTGACGCTGGTCTCGGTGCTAGTAACAAGTGTTCGCGCCATCTCTGATTTCCATCACAAACCAGCTGACTCACCATGACACAAGTTGAAAGGCCTTATCATCGTACTCCTGTTTATCTTACTACGTGATCCCCACAGCGTCTAAAGTGCCACATCGCAAGTAGGGAGCACCGAACGTCGGCCGAATAAAGATAGAAACATCGGTACGCTAGGCGATGGGACATAGTATTAGCGTGCACAGGTAGCTAAGCGAAATATTCGACGAGAGGGAGCACATCACTATAATAACTGTGAAGTCTGTCAGGCTCAAATAGCAACAATATCGCCACTGAATTAAACTAATACCACCTTCGGCATCTTAGAAACTTTGCTTGTCTTATTATCTGGTGAATAATCGAAGAGGAAGAGTCCCGCAATAAGGTGTTCAGTCGAACAAAAATGTCGCAGTTTTGCCCGAAAGGCGAATGATCAATTGCGATAGCAAATTAGTAGAGATCTATACGATGTAGGGTTAGTAATTTTATCGGCTGCATAAACTTGGGCACATTCGCTTACTAACTGAATTAACAAGCATGGTGTCATCGCGCACAAGAAAACATGAATAGATCACATTCGATGACCTCAAACAACCACAGTCAAAACGCTGGCCTGAGCAAGCGCGGCCACAGCAGCGAGTGAAGGATCGTGCGGTTTATTGCTTCAACGGAATCTGAGCGGCGAAAGCATAGCTTATACAAAGATAAGGTCCTGTGTGGAGATCGCTTTCAAGATACGGTGCGCGCGACAGCCCGCAGCAACGCAAAGTACATGTACGCAGTTGCTGCCAGAGTAGAAGCCGCACCCCCTCCCTCCCGCGCTGCCTTCCCGCATTCCTCATTTCGCCTGGAAGATTGAGTCGCCAATTCCCCTTGCACCCGGTCGCAAGATACGCATTTATTGCTGGAGCACTGTGTGGATCGCCACCCTTCCTCCCTCCCCCACGGCCCCATGGCCTTTCGCTCGATGAAAGAACTCACGTTTGCTCTGCGCCGTGCGTTCGCTCTCCGTGAAAGCGCGCGTCCCTCGCGGGCTTTCACTCGCACATACAGCATACGGCGCGCGGCGACTTTATCGCCTTTGGACTTTACACGGACCCTCACGGCGACGGCGATGGCAGAAATCTGATTGGAGTGTCCTTATAATTGCTATCGCAATAAAACGTCATCCTTACGCTGCGCAGCCTGGTGCAATCCGAGAGAATTTGCTGCTTTGTTAACGCAAAGCACAGTATTTGCGCGAACAGCAAAGAAAGCTTCCGTCTTATATATGCATGTAATGCAATGAATTTGTTCATTTCGTGCCACCATTCTGATCAATTTTTTCTGGTGCAATTCTTTCGAGCAACGTGGGCGGTCTGAAAGCTCTATTGCTGCAGCATGTGTTGCGCGAGAACAATAGGATAGCTACACTAGGGTCACATAGCGCACCAGGTACGCCGGGATATCAAATGTAACAATTCATGACTGCATTAACTTTAACACAAAACATGATGCCATTACGCCAAACAAGGGCAATTGCCAAGCGTGAGAACACAATGCAACGCCTTTGATTCGGAACAGCTTACGCGGAAATCTTATCTGCTGTTCGTGATGGAAGTTCGTGCAAAAGCGATGTTTTCTTTCTTTAGTGTTACTTCTCACTGCAACTCATCATAACTGGTACGTATTACATGTATCTGCAACAGAATCACACGCCCCCTATCACAAATATCACGACTGCAGGCTCACCTAAGTATTTTGTTTTTACAAAAGGCGGAATTTTAACCATCCTTGCAACGGAGGGAAAACGCACAATTTGCAAAAGTGGTCGTGTGTCTAGGCTTGCTGATAATGCACTCAACCCCTTTTCGACACGTAATCTTAACCTTTATATAGGACTGCGTTGAAGGAAAGGACACCCACTGCTTGCCAGCGGCAAACGAGAAGCAGTACATCGTACTACGAGCGCAAAACTGTGCCTACGCGCTCGGGTGCTGTCGAAGGATTCGTCTGAACGCGACGTGTTGTGCAGCTCGCCTACAATACTTCCGGCCAAATCATGACGGACAAAGACTTGCAGACACTGTGTGACCAGCTTGAACGTACTGACAGCTGATCAACTACAGCGGTTGGACAATCGCTGAGGAGTTATGTCTTCCGACCCTGAAAGGCAGAAGCAAGAAAAGTACCTTGGTTTTGATTCGTTGCCATTTGGAAGGCATATACCCGCTTGAAAAGCGCCTTTGGTATGTCGCCAGGTTGTACTGCTGGCTTATGGAGCATAACTACCTCTACAATTGGACGGTGTATCGTGTCAACCTGTTCCGAGTGCAGATCATATACTTCGCCCTACACAGGCGCTTCGCGCTCGCTATGCACGTTCAAGGTTGTCATTTGACGTTCGTGCCAGCGCCCAACCCAAGTTCCCGGTGTGCGTGCATCATTACCACTGACCAAGTGTCAGGGACAGAAGAACACAGTGTTATCTGCCTGTCAGTCTGGAACCAGGCTGCCATGCGTTGCCATATCGGCTGCAGGTCCAGTAAATATGCATCGTCTCTTTTGTGTGATCGCTTCAGTGCTGAAAGGAAATCCTAATGAATTACGCGTTGGATCATTCATTTTCCGGGAAACTGCGTTTCTTGCGGCCTATCAGCATTTCGACAGAGAACTGAGGAGACGACATGCTGAGTCCTGAATCTGCAGAGGCTCCCGTCGCCGACCCAGAACCGTCACAAGTGCCCAGACGTATACGATTCTAACCAGCGCCCTCATGAGGAAAGCTTTACATTCTTTGTTATTACTGAAACATAGCACTGACGTTTTCAATTGCACTGACTTCTACGCTGTCAATCCCACTTTTCTGTAATGGTAAATGAGCCGACATCTTTGATGTCATTCGCGAAATAAAGTACAACCTCACGCCACTACAAGCACATGTGCTAAGAGCATGGCATGACCATAGCATGCTCGAGACATTCGCTATTGAACAAAAAAGTTCAACTCAGCAGCTACAGATGAGGAAGCGCATGTATTCCGTAGTCTGACAGATTTTAGAGTACAGGCTGGACCATTGAATTTTTATTGAGTATATTCTTCTTCCTTTTAGTTTTGTAAAAATAGGAAATGTAGACCCTAAATTTGTGGCATAGCGAGCGGCACACACCGGTAACGCGAGGCGGTTGCCTTCACTTCACCAATTCGATGCACCTCAAAACTTTCCACCCAACAGCGAAATATAAGGCGCATTATTGGACAGTAAACATGCTAATTATTCGCCTAACCGCATTACGTCGTACCACCACTAATGGAATGCAGCGTCGTGTTTAAATCTGGAGTTTTCTTTTAACACCCCTGACTGGAGACATTTTACAGCGATAGAAGCTATTAGCTCGAATCTAGGTTTGTGCTGCGTTTCTACTCTTCCTACGCCGCTGCGACGACCGCGACTGTTGTCGCGCATGAAGAAGTCAACGCCATTTCTCGTGTCGTCATGATGCCACCTTGCCATCTCCATCGCCCGATTTGCGAAGATAAAGGGCGAAGAAAGAAACCGAAGTATAAAAGCCATGATAGCCTGAAAAAAAAATAGTGCCAAGTGCTACTGAAGAGTTGCGATAACAGAACTTAGGAGCTGGTAGAAACTTTTTATTTTAAGATGAAAGGAAAACTTAGTGTCAGTTACACATCGGTGGTTCTACGCGGGAGTGAAAAATACTTTCTAGGTTCTTGCCTGTAAGCACGTGTCGATTACAGTGGGTGCCTTTGCGCATGCGTAAAGATGCATGTGTATAAGTTGCCATCATCAAATAAATCTTGTTGGTAGTACATCACTCGTCCCGTCCTCTTTCTTCGTCCGTGTTCCAGGTTGCGCTATTTTGAACTTACTGAACATGCGCCAACAAGCAAGGCTACAAGTATAGCTTAAAAAAGAAACAGCGGTTCGCCACTTACTGCCGCAGCATTTCTCACTCTGTTGACATCGAAAACACTTGAAAGCCAACTTGAGTAGCTTGACCTTCTGAGCCACCGTTAATGCATCTTTGTTATGCAATAATAAAGGTTATAACGAGGAAATTCGTGTTTATATTTGCCTGCCACACCAGTATCCAATATCCAGGCCGTCGCGGCCGCATTTTGATGAGTTCGAAATGCAAAAAATGGCCGTTTACTGTGCAATAGGCGCACGTTACAGATGACCTGGTGGCCAAAATTAACCTGGACTCCCTCAATACGGCATGCATGATAATTAAATCGTGGTTTTGGAACCTAAAACAACAGAATTGAATTCATTTCAATTATCTCGTATCCCATCAGCACGTATACCCCCTAACGTAACACATGAATTTATACTCAATGGTTTCTGAAACATGATGCGGATAAAAATGTATTTATTGTAGGATGGCCCGAAGGCCTACTGGAACATAAAAATTTCTTTGTTGGACTGCTTGTTATACGTGCATACAAAATGAGTACGTGGTAACGTGATCAAGCGCGCACTTAGAGGAGCAACTGAGCGGGCGTGTCTTCTGCTAGCATAATTGTGGCTGCTTATGGCTATCGGCGCTGCTCACCGCATACGCAGCCTGCGTTCAATTTCATCTTATTGCGATCGCAATGATAGATTCGATGTAAATTCCAAGGGCGATAAAATCGTCGCCAGGCGCCGTATGCTGTATGTGCGAGTGAAAGCATGCGAGGCTGAACCCGCGATCGCGGCTCAATCTCGCGCACGCAGGAAACGAAGCGGCAAGAAAGCGCGCCGTCTTCCAGTCGACCGCAATGCTCCGGAGGCCAAAGAGCGCCATGACATATCTTAATGAATTTTTAATGTATCATTTAAGAAATGATTAAGTTGAGCTGAAGATGTAATGTAATGTGGCAGTAGAGAGGCCGAAAAACGGGTCGCTGTTAACTGCATAAAAAATAACAACAATGACTCACGACAAAAAAGAACATTATAAAAGTCTCACCATGAAAAGGCGACATAATAAGATGCATACAAGTACTGCCTCCACAGGGCTCTTGAGTTAGAGAGCCGAGAGGCATGTGCTATAAGAACTAATGTCACTGCGGCTACAGCCTCGAAAGCAAGGCTGTGCTACACCTCACCCGGCCAAATTATTTCTAAGACGTTAACTTCATCTAAAAAGCTAAAAACTGTTTCGAGGTTAAAAAGCGGTTCGTCCGTTCAACGCTCCGTCCGTTCTACTCCGGACGGCCGGAGCGGCCGCGCCCGCACCCCGGGGCCTCAAGGTTCCCGGGGGAGGGTAGGCTTTGGAGGGGGGGGGAGGCGTGTCGTGCGCCGCGCGCGCCCGCCCAGCTCGCTGTAACTTGAAAGCAATCTCCCACGGGGACCAAATTCTTCCTGCGCTGTGTTTTCGCGGCTTAGTTCGCGTTGATACCAGCGGCAGCAGGAAGGTCAATTCGCCCGCTGCTGCAGAGCCGCGCTTGCTCATTCCAGTGTTTTGGCAGCGAGTTTCCGCAGTCACCGAGTGAGATGCGTGCATGTTTGCTTGTGCGCACGTGACACCAAGCTTGTTAATTGACTTAGTATGCCTATGTCTACAAGAATATACGGCCGATAAAATTACTACCCTTACTTCGCATAGCTGTGCACTAATTTCCTTCCACAATCGATACTTAGCCTTTCGGGCAAAACTGCGACTTTTTTAGATCGCAACGCCTGATAGCACCGAATGCAAAGCCTGCATTGTTGAAGACACTAAAGAACGCCTCATGTCCTGCTGTCTGTCATTTGAAACTCAAAGACATGACCTTAGCACAGCTCTGCCTTAATTTGGTGGAAAACATATTCACCTTGAACAAGATCTTGGGATCATTACCTCACATTTCGCTGCCACAAAAGGTTACCAAATCGCTGTTCTAATTTCTGAAAGCTGCCGGGCTTAGTGACCGTCTGTTTTATCGAGCATAGAACTGTCACTACGTCGGCGATATCAACAGTGAGCGTTCTCTTTCCTTATTCTTGTCCTCATTTTCCTTTCTCTGCCAGTGCAGGGTAGCCAACCGAGCTTAGCTTTCTCTGCCAGTGCAGGGTAGCCAACCGAGCTTAGCCCTCATCAACCTCCCTGCCTTACATTTATCCTTTGGTGTCTCTCTCTGTTTTAGTGGTAATCTGTGGCGGGTGCAATATTTGGTGGGCCGAGATTGCCAGTGGCTGTATGTGCGCCATCTCGAATAGGGTTGGAGGTCAAGTAATCTCATTTCGGAGATGCCTTTGAGAGGAAGCACAAAACCTAGTACTCTGCGGGCGGCAATTTTCATCACCCCAGCGTTCTGACAGCGTGTTCTTCTTCTTTCAGGGATTTTACGTGCCAAAACAGGTTCTGATTATGAGGCACGCCGTAGTGGAGGGCTCCGGATGAATTTCGACCACCTGGGTTTCTTTAACGGGCGCTACAACGACAGCACACGGGCGTTTTTGCATTTAGCGTCCGTCGAAATGCGGCTGCCGCGGCTGGGATTTGATCCCGCGATCTCGTGCTCAGCAGCGCAGCGTGTGACAGCGTGTGTTCGCAATCATCGTGTGAGATCTGGTGACGTTTGCCTCGGCACGAGTGACAACATGCCTGTTGATTTTTTAGTAAGACAATTTTCAGTGCAATGCACACTGCCGTTGAAACTACGAACCTTACTTCGTGTGGTTCTAATATGTTTTAATATCGCTATTCCTGCTTCACCTTTCAAGCCAAACTTTTTTATGAAACCCAAACAAATATTTCCCAAGTACCACCTAATACATAGCCAACATAAAGCCAAGACTGTCCGTACGATATCCCCATTTGCTGTCGCAAAATGTCTGACAGAAGCAATTGGCCCAGGTTACAAAGTAACTAAGATGGGAAGCCGAGACGTTCTGTTGGAAGTGCGTGATAAGCCCCAGTATAACAAACTGTCGGAACTCGTGGCGTTTGGTGACATTCCTGTCTCAGTGCGCCCTCACAGGTCAATGAACACTCTACGCGCTGTCATCTCTGATGACGACCTTCTTGAACTCAGCGAAAGCGAGCTTTTGGATGGATGGCAAGACCAAAACGTAGTAAAGGTTCAAAGAATTAAGTTAAGGCGTGACGACAAAGAAATTCCAACAAAGCATGTAATTATTACGTTTGGAACAAGCGTCCTTCCAGATTCAATCGAGACCGCATATTGTAAGTTCCGTGTAAGACCCTAAATTCCCAATCCGGGCCGATGCTTCAAGTGTCATTGTTTGGGCATGGATCTCAGAGCTGCCGAGGGCGCGCTACTTGTGCAAAATGTGCATCTAAAGAACATGTCTCAAACATCTGTCCTTCCATAATTTACCGTGCCAACTGGGACGGAGACCACCCCGCCTATTCGTGATCGTGCCCGTCATAGAAGAAAGAAAAAGAAATAATGCAACTCAAAGTCAAACTAAACATTTCCTTTCCAGAGGCGCGCAACCGTTTTTCAGCCCACAATCAGTCCAGTCCTTCCTACACCGATGTGGCCCACTGGGGGGCAGCGTCACATCCTGTGGCGGCCGCCCGAGTCACACAGAGTGGGACGATGGTTACGCCATCAGCCCCCCGGGCAGGAGCGGCAGCGCCGTTCCGCCCCCTACCACGCAGGGCCAGCAGATCTCCGGGCCTGCCGGTCCCAGGGCCACTGCTCATGCTGACCAGCCCCCCAAAACCCCGAGTGTGCCCGCTCAACAGGCGTCATCCAGCGCCTCTGACGAGACGATGGATGCAAGCAGCACTACTCCGGGTCCCAGGCAACCAAAGAACGGCATAGCTCCGTGGATCGAGCCGGCAGAAAAGAAAAACCCCGTATCACGGGGTCTTGAAAGGTTTCGTGAGCTACCTTATTTCTTTTCACACACACCACAAAACACTTCCAATATGGCTATACAGAAAATGCATTATAATGTGTGAGGTATAATACACAATCTTGATGACAATAAGGAACCCCTACACAAGCTTATATCCAAGGGTGCTGTGTGTGCAAGAGACATACCTCAATTCTACACACACAAACTGTTTGCGGCTATAAGCCGTTTACCGCAAAGACCGCAACGACGCTCTCGCCTCTTCGGGTGGTGTCGCCATAATAGTTAAAGGGTGTCGTCTGCCAGCATTTGCAGCTGCAAACGCCCCTTGAGGCAGGTGCAGTTAGAGCAGTGCTTTTTGGTAAGCTGTTGACAATTACTTCTTTATACATTCCGCCCAGCTATCATCTCTCCAGAACAGAATTTACCAGCTTTATTGCACGTGTTCCAGAGCCCTACATTTTCATTGGAGACCTCAATGCACATAATACCTTGTGAGGCGATTCTCGGTGTGATGCCAGAGGGCGCCCTATAGAAAATTTTCTGTTATCTACAGGTGCATGTTTGCTAAATAAGAAAGAACCAACATTTTACAGCGTCGCAAACAAAAGATTTTTACACATAGAGTTAAGCATTGCGTCAAGTACAGTCGTACCATACTTGGAATAGAAGTTGCTTAAGGACCCTTTTGGGAGTGACCATTTTTCGATTATTTTATTGCGATAGCAATTATATGGACACTCCAAAGCAGACTTCTGCCGTCGGCGTCACCGTCGTCGTTGCCGTCGCCGTCGCTGTGAGGTTCCGTATGACGTCAACGGCGATGAAATCGTCGCCGCGCTTCGGACGCTGTATGTACGAGTGAAAGGGGGCGAGGGACGCGCGCTTTCATGGGGAGCGAACGCACGTCGGAGAGCAAACGCGCGTTTTGTGCCGTGCTCTCTGAAGGGCTGCAGAATTAAGCGTCTCTTTCCTCCGTTTCATATATAGAGAGCAAATGCAACTTTTTCCGTCGCGCGTAGGATGTGGGGGGACGGTAGGGAGGGAGGGAAGGAGAGGTTAAGCTGCGGCACCAAATACGCATTTATACAAAAACGCCGCGCGCGTTCGGTGCGACCGCGGGTAAAACGCCGACGGCGTCGACAACAGTTCTGCGCGTTGCTGGTGCTGCTGCATGTCCAAGTTTATACAGCTGATAAAACTAATATCCTTACTCCGTATAGCTCTCTACTATTTTGCTATCGCAATTTGTGCTTCGCCTTTCGGGTGAAACTGCGACAAATTTTTATGATTCATAAAGCAGGACCAAGGCTCACCACATGTGCCTCAGGGGAAGGTCCACTCAGCGTTCTGGCAGCCATACAGAGAGATTACATATCTGACCTGGAATGGCATTCGTGTGCTTAGTATTGGCGATGCAGTTGCACATGTAAGAGCATTTATTGTCGATGCAGCGTCGATATGTATCCCGCAAACAAATCGATCACCTTCAAAACTACGTGTTGCGTGGTGGAACGATGAATGTAGGGAAGAGCGAAAGAACAAAATAAGGCTTGTATTTACCTCCGTGACTTTGCGACTAGAGAAAATCTGCTCAGCTTAAACAAAATAGTCTGAAGGTAGAAGAACGCGCCGCCGTGCCAAAAAGGAAAATGGGCAAAAATACAAGTATACCTCCGGAATTAATTCCTATGCGGCCAGGAGGAGGAGAGAAAACTTTATTTTCGTCAGATGCAGAGTTACTTATATTACTGGGTTTCTTCTGCTAGGCGGCGTGAGGTGGCCGTAAGGCCTTGTCTTTCGGAGACCTCGAATGCCCAGTTGACGGTGCGCAGATGGACCGCGGGATCCGAGCTGGACACCGCTACCTCCCAGTCTAAAGTGTTAAGTTCCAGTTCCACCCTAGGTTTGAGCCCGGGACAGTCGCTCAATATGTGTGTCAGGTTCGCTTTATAGGCGTCGCAGTTCTTGCATGTAGGTGAGAAGCAGCCCGGATATATTAGTGAATACTTGTAAGGGTTGGCAAATGAGCCAGTCTGCAACTGTCTCCAGGTCACCTGTTGCAGTTTCATCATCATCATCAGAAACAAGTGCATGAAAACAATAAATATTCTAAAGGTGTTGTCACGCACCGCTTGGGGTAGTGACACACGGTGTCTTTTGAATTTGTCCAAGAGCCTCATACTCACAAGATTAGATTACGGCGCCATAGTGTAGCATTCCGCTACGCCAAGCGCCCTAAGGATGCTGGATCCTGTACACCATCAAGGCATCCGCCTAGCCACTGGTGCCTTCAGGACAAGTCCTGTGGCAAGCCTGTATGTAGAGGCGGACATGTGGGCGCTTGATATACAACGTTTATCCTTAAGCCTCACCTATTTCCTGAAAGTAAATTCGAACACGGAACATCCGTCCTTCTCAACCGTAAATGATATGACCAGTTCCACACTCTTCAATAACCGGCCGACAGCAAGAGAACCCTTTTCACTACGTGTAAGAAAAATTAGTGAAGAAATGGACATCCCACTACTTGAAAATACCCTGATGGCCCGAGCAAAGCCAGTGCCACCGTGGCAGTGGCAACTCATAGAGTGTGATACTTCGTTTGTAGAGGTCACAAAAGATGCTCCAGAAGCACATATCCGGATGCATTTTCTAGAAATCCAGTTTAAGTACTCGCCCTGCACTCAGTTTTACACTGACGCTTCCAAGTCACATGCAGGGGTATCTTATGCAGTAGTCGGCCCATCGTTCTCCGAGTCCGATGTACTGCACCCGGAAACAAGCATTCTTACGGCTGAGGCCTATGCACTTTTATCGGCTGTGAAGAGTATAGGCAAATCCAAACTCAAAAGATCAATAATATTTACAGACTCCCTAAGCGTCGTAAAAGCTGTCATGACTCTACATAGACACAAAAACCCTGTACTTATTGAACTGTATTCTGTTCTGTGCAAGGCATAGCTGTTTAACCAGCATATTATTTTGTGCTGGGTGCCTGGCCATCGAGGCATCGAGGGCAATGTTCTGGCTGATCAAATGGCCACATCAACTACATCGCGCGCCCTTAACCCTACCGCTTCTATCCCTGCTACAGATCTCAAGCCCTACTTGAGAAAGAAAATTCGAAGCCACTGGCAGCGCTTGTGGCTTCGAACTAAGCTCCACTTAGTTATGCCACAGATAGGTCCCTGGCGTCCCGTTACGAAAATTCGAAGAACTAATGTCCTATTCTCTCATCTGAGAATAGGACATACATTCGGCACCCATAGTTTTCTCTTGACAGGAAATGACCCGCCAACCTGTGGTATGTGGAGAGAGGCTTACCGTTCTCCACGTGCTCGTGGAGTGCAGGGAATTCGAAAGAGAGAGAAAAAGACACTTTCCTCTAGCGTACCAGTACCGTCTCCCTCTCCACCGCGCTATGTTTCTTGGTGATGAACCTCTCTTTAACACCAAAGCTGTTTTGGATTTTCTGAGCGATGTTGTACTGCACGTTATTTGCCCAATAGTCTCGTAGCGCATCCTCTCCTCAGAGGATGTCGCCGAAATAGTATTTTTGCATAGCACGCGCATCCAGGCCCTTACGTGTTCAAAGGGTCTGTCAAGGCAGTACTGTTTTTAAAAAAAACTGATATATTTTTGTTTATCGTCTTTAGCTTGCAATTTGTTCTTTCATGATCATAGTGCACCTCATTAGCCATTGCCATAATTTTATTACATATATTTTTTACGCATTTTACAGCGATTTGTTTTAGGCCCTTTTACAGCCACGACACACCTTTCGCAATTCATTGGTCCATTGTCAGTTCATAACCACTGGCCTGACGATCTTTGGCCATACCTGGCCCTTGCGCCATTAAACACCATTCATCATCATCATCACATCAGCATTCGCGTACGACAAGGCAGCTCGCTACGAATGTATATCCTTGAATCTCAACTCTAGTCGTGCCAGCACCTAATGGAATAACGACGCGTCCGCCAGCCGTCCGAATCTGCGAGTTATGCCAGGGCGTGATAATTTTCTTCAGCTATGTTGCCATTTTCCCGCTTAATATGGAGTAGTCTGCGCCGGTGTCCAATAAAGCACTAACGGCGTAAACGTCAATAATCATGGGTATATCGAGTGAAAGCCGGTCGTCGCGTTAGCTGCAGGTGTTGTCGGATCGATAACTTTCCATATCTGCGTCGATCGGAGGTCTTCAGCATTTCGACCGTCAGCGACCTCACCCCCAAAGATCGCCTCAGTTAGTTTTCCCGGCGGGCACTGGGCGACCGCTCCAGAGAATACCGCAGGGGCGAAGACGAAAAATTTAAGGACACTTTGTAAATTCCAAAGTGTGTTCGGCGAAAGCCTGTGCCCATTCGACTGACTACCGCCGCATGCACATTCGCTCATTCTTCTTTTGGCGTTTGGTATCGGGGGAATCCACATTCTTGGGGCGCTTCTCCGAACCGCTTGCCGTAGAATCATCACCGGGACGCTTGGGAGCCATCCGACTAAAGGCTGTTGCACATGCTGCTACTGGACCCCGCAGGGGTGTCTGCGTTAGCAGGCGTTTGGTGAGTTGCGCCACCACGTACCCGAGCACACGAGGGTTGGACCCTCTCGCGTATAGCCGTGCGCGGCTTAGCCGTGTCTGGGGAAAGGGGGATCCTTGGGGTTGAGCCGATGCTGGGTGTTCGGACCTTTAAGGCCCCCCGGCGGAGGTAACACACCTCTTCAGCCTCTGCTTCACATAGACGGCACCCCCGGACTGACCCACCCGCGGGAAATCGGCAGTAGCCCTTTCCTGTCCTCCTCCTCAATCTTCGTCTTTCTCTCTGACTTTCAATCTTTCCTGTCTCCTACTCACTTCCTTTTACTTCTGATTTTCTGGGCGGCAAGGGTTAACCTTGTGTGGGTAGGCAACCTTGGTTATTCCATATTTGGTTATAGTGGTGACGTACAGCTGGCGTCTGCAGGTCTTGTGTTTACAGGCCCTGCAGCGTCCCCTTGTTGGGCTCCATGGTGGGTGGCTGGCGTTGCTGCCTAAAACCCAGATATTCTTATGGCTAGTCCTTTTCCACCACTCCGTGATCGCCGTCTGAAAAGAGGGCGCACCGAAGATGTGTTCCAGTTTTTTGGACGTCAAACACAGAACTTTCCCCGATTTCATGTGATCCACTCAGAAAAAACAGACAAATCAGTACGGACAATCTCACCTTTCCTTGTGTCAAAGACTCTGACTGATATTTTTGGACCAGGCTATAAAGCATCCAGGATGGCAAGCGGGGATCTCCTCTTGGAGCTCCGTGATCTGAAACAATACGAGAAACTGCCCAATCTAGTGTCATTTGGAGATGCCCGACTAACAGTAACCCCAAACCGTACTATGAATACCACCCGTGGCGTTGTCTCAGATGATGACCTGTTGCAGCTGAGTGAGGCTGAACTCCTTGAGGGTTTCAGTGACCAGAATGTCATCAATGTAAAACGGATTAAAATGAGGCGGGATGGCAAAGAACTCCAGACCAAGCACTTAATACTTACTTTCAATTCAAGTGTTCTGCCCGAGTCTATCGAGGCCGGGTACATCAAACTTCGTGTAAGGCCATACGTGCCAAATCCTCTGATATGTTTTAAGTGCCAGCGGTTCGGCCATAGTTCCCAAAACTGCCGAGGCCGCCAAACTTGTGCAAAATGCAGTGCTCTTGAACATTCCTCCGAGTCTTGTGAAAGCTCTCCACATTGTGTTAACTGTGATGGGGACCACGCCGCCTACTCGCGGTCGTGCCCATCCTGGAAAAAAGAAAAAAGACATAGTAACTATTAAAGTAAAGGAAAACATAACTTTCAAGGAGTCACGCAGGCGGGTATCGCACCTGCCGAAAACCAGCTTTGCCGAAGTGGTGCGTCAGGGGGCAGCGCCACAACGGCTTCCGGCGGCTGTCTGGCACACGCATAGTGAGCCGGCGGTGACGCCATCCGCCCCCTCGGCGGCTGCAGGTAGCGCTGCTCCGCCAACTCAGAACAAGGGGCCATCGACCTCCGGGCTAGTGGCCTCCAAGGTCCCGTCCCTTGAGACGAGGCCTTCACGTCAAACTAACCGCTCGCAAGAGCGTGTGTCCAGCGCGTCGCAAGATGCAATGGACACAACAACCGGCCAGACGGCGCCACCAGCGCCTAAGGAGCGGCGCGATTCTATCGACCGCTCCAAAAAAGAAAAATCTCGTGTCACGGCGTCTGGAAAAGTCCCGTGAGCCAACATTGCATTCTTGAACATACAGCATAAAACACTATTCAAATGGATACATAAATCCTACAAAGGAATGTGAGAGGGCTTCTCCATAACCTCGACGATATCACAGAACTCCTCCATAAATATAAGCCAAAAGTGCTGTGTGTTCAGGAAACGCATTTAAAACCCCAACAAACAAACTTCCTCAAACAATACGCTATCTTCCGGAGGGACCGTGACGACGCTGTCACCCCGTCCGGTGGAGTAGCAATAATAGTAGATAAGTCTGTTGCTTGTCATAGCCTTTCTCTTCAGACGTCCCTTGAGGCGGTATGTGTGCGAGCAATTCTGTTTAAAAAATTTGTAACCATCTGTTGCATTTACATACCGCCTCATCACCAACTTAGCAGAACAGAGTTCTACAAGCTGACTGACCAGCTCCCGGAGCCCTATATTATAACCGGTGATTTTAACGCTCACAGTACTTTGTGGGGAGACTCCCGGTGTGATGCCAGGGGTCGACTTATTGAAAACTTTTTGGTAACATCTGGTGTGTGCCTCTTTAATAAAAAAGAGCCCACGTATTATAATATCCACAATAATTCATATTCTTCTATAGATTTAGCGATTGGGACTGCGAGCCTCCTTCCTTACATAGACTGGAATGTTGTCAAGAACCCATTTGGGAGCGACCACTTTCCTGTAATGCTTAACCTAATACAGGAACATGATAGTCCACCCCACGACCCCCGTTGGAAAATACCGTCCGCTGATTGGAAAAGTTTAAAGAGTCAACATACTTATCAGAAGATTTTATGAACAATTTTAATATTGAAGACGCCGTAGCGTATTTTACTGGTTTTATAATCGACGCAGCGGAAAAATTCATTCCACAAACAAAAGGTCTCTCAGGTAAAAGACAGGTCCCCTGGTGGAATGAGGAGTGCAGACTGGCACGAAAGAAACAGAACAGAGCGTGGGGTGTACTCCGTCGCTCCCCGACTGCGGAAAATCTCAGAATTTAAACTGGCAAAATCACAGGGAAGACGGACGTGGCGACAAGCAAAGAGGGCTAGCTGGGAGATGTTTCTCTCTGGCATAACATCTTACACACAAGAGTCTAAAGTATGGAATGGCCTTAGAAGGCTAAAGGGGCAGGAAACTCACCTATTACCGCTTGTCAATGAACAAGGGAACGGCTTGGAGGACCAGGCGAATGCTCTCGGTGAACACTTTGAGCGTGTGTCGAGCTCGACCCAGTACTCCGAATCATTTCTTAAGCACAAACAGATAGCTCAACGCAAGGCACTCGACCGCAAGTGCACAAAGAACAACGCTTATAACCTTCCTTTTAGTATCGCTGAGTTAAAAGCTTCTTTGAACATGTGTAAAAGCTCTGCCCCGGGGGCCGACAGAATAATGTATGACATGATTAAAAACCTCCACACAGACACATTAAGGACGCTCCTAGTAGTTTTTAATAAAATTTTTACTGCCGGGTACCTTCCAGCTGCATGGAAACAAGCTGTTGTTATTCCAGTTCTGAAGCAGGGTAAAGACCCCTCCTCTGTAACAAGCTACCGCCCAATAGCGCTTACGAGTTGCCTTTGTAAGCTTTTCGAAAAGATGGTTAATCGCCGTCTTCTACATTTTATGGAATCGAACAAACTGCTTGATGCGTGCCAGTGTGGCTTTAGGGAAGGCCGGTCGACGACTGACCATCTCGTATGCATTGAGGGCATTATTCGTGATGCCTTCATTCATAAACAATTCTTTCTATCGGTATTCCTCGATATGGAAAAAGCATACGATACTACCTGGCGTTACGGAATATTAAGAGACCTTTCCGAAATGGGAATCCGTGGAAACATGTTTAGCTTAATTGAAAGCTACCTTTCTAACCGGACATTCCGTGTTAGAATTGGAAACATTTTGTCTAGGCAATTGGTCCAGGAAACTGGAGTGCCTCAGGGTGGCGTCCTTAGTTGCACCCTTTTTATTGTCAAAATGAATTCATTGCGCTCCTGTATTCCGCGAAGTTTATTTTATTACGCATATGTTGATGACGTGCAGATAGCATTCAAGTCATGTAACCTGTACATCTGTGAGCGACAAGTTCAGCTAGGCCTGAACAAACTGTCTAAGTGGGCTAATGAGAATGGATTTAAGCTCAATCCCCAAAAGAGCTCCTGTGTCCTGTTTACACGAAAAAGATGCTTGGTCCCAGAGCCCATTATTGAACTCCATGGAGAACGCGTTCCTGTGAATGCAGAACACAAATTCTTAGGCGTCATACTAGATTCAAAGCTTACCTTTATTTCTCACATAAAGCACATTAAAGGTAAATGCCTAAGGACGCTAAATATCCTTAAAAGCCTGTCGCACACAACGTGGGGTAGTGACAGGAAGTGCCTCATGACTCTGCACAAAGGCCTTATATGGTCGCGGTTAGACTACGGTGCTATAGTCTACCAATCCGCTTCACCCAGCGCTCTGAAGATGCTAGATCCTGTGCACCATCTAGGTATGCGCCTCGCGACCGGTGCCTTCAGAACAAGTCTCATACAGAGCCTGTATGTAGAATCAGATGTGTGGTCTCTTGAACTGCAGAGGACATACTCTAGTTTCTTATAATTTCTGAAAGTAAGTTCCAACTGTGAACATCCATGCTATTCAACGATAAACGATACAACGTCTAGTATACCTTTCAAAACCGACCTTCAGTGAGACAGCCCTTTTCACTGCGTGTAAGGAAACTGAGTGAGGACATGAGTATTCCGCTCCCTACACATCAAATAATGGCTCCAGCAAAGCCGCTTTCGCCATGGCTGTGGCAGGAGATAGTGTGTGACTTATCATTTGAGGAAATCACGAAACACGCTTCAGAAGTACACATTCATATGCAGTTCCTTGAACTCCAGTGGAAGTATTCTTGTCCACAATTCTACACAGATGCATCGAAGTCACACTCCGGCGTATCATATGCAGCTGCTGGTCCGTCATTTTCAGAATCCGACGTCCTGCACCCGGAAACCAGCATCTTCACTGCAGAAGCTTATGCAGTGATGGAGGCTATGAAACATATTAGAAAAACAAATCTCACAAAAGCCATTATATTCACAGACTCCTTAAGTGTAGTGAAAACTTTAAAATCAATACACAAACATAAAAATCCT
The DNA here is from genome assembly GCF_013339745.2 of Dermacentor silvarum. Classification (NCBI taxonomy): domain Eukaryota; kingdom Metazoa; phylum Arthropoda; class Arachnida; order Ixodida; family Ixodidae; genus Dermacentor; species Dermacentor silvarum. The sequence continues at coordinate 65,277,051 of NC_051162.1, forward strand.
ATAATCAACGACCTTTATGCACTGCTATGCAGAACCTACATGTCAAACCAACATGTTGTATTATGCTGGGTGCCTGGGCACAGAGGCATCGAAGGAAATTTACTAGCAGATGAAATGGCTAAAGCCATGGTAACGAAAGCTAGCAGTTTCTCCATAGCAGTCCCAGCCACAGACCTTCGTAAGCCATTCCTTCGTAAAAAGCTCAGGAGCCATTGGCAACACTTTGGGATACCGAAACCTTGAATAAGCTGCATGCAATCAAACCCCAGTTAGGGAATTGGTCGCCACTATCAAAATCATGACGATGTGATGTGCTCTTTTGCCGACTGAGAATAGGGCACACCTATGGTACCCATTCTTATCTTTTAACTGGTGCTGAACCTCCTAGCTGTGGTAGATGTGGCGAGAGGCTGACCGTCCTCCACGTCTTAGTGGAGTGTCGGGAAGCGGAACCTGAACGAAAAAAGCATTTTCCTCAAGCTTACCAGCAGTGTATCCCCCTTCATCCCGCACTATTTCTTGGCGCAGAACCACTCTTCGGGTCTAAAGCGGTGCTTAATTTCTTAAACGATGTTGTGTTGCACGTTATTAGCCCAAGAGATTCGTAGCACGCCCTCTCTATAGAGGGTGCAGCTGCGATAGTAGTACTGTAAGGCACAAACCTCTGGGCCCTTGCGCTCAAGGGCACTGGTGAGGCAGCTGTGCCATTGGGTTGTCAAATTTTATTGCATTAATCAGTCATAGAGTATGTTTTATGATCATAGCCCATATCACTTGTCATTCTCATTATTTTAGTGTCTATATATTTTACGTACATTTACATCGTAGGTTTTAGGCCCCTATACAGCTCATGTGCAATCACCATCTGCCATTTACCACTTCATGGACTGCTTCATACTACCTTTCTTGGCGCTCTCTGGTCATACCTGGCCCTTGTGCCAATAAAATTCATATATCATCATCATGCTGCTACTGGAGCGAAAAGAACCCTTGCGATCGCACGTGTCGCAATGCAATTTTTGAGGACCCAATTCAAATGATCGCGATTTCAACAATGCGACTGATGCGACGCCCAGAATTGCTTGCTGCCAAATTTAGCGGCATAACTCGTGTAGTTTTTCAAATGTAATGGAAACACCTGTGTGTTACAAAATTATTGACCATTCTTTAATCGGAGAAAATATTACGCGTGTTTTGTGTTTTAAAAACGCTTCAAAGTCTACTTGTTTTGGAGTGCGCAACAGTGGTTTATGATGCTCAATACGAGGAGACAGGGAGGACGTAAACAGCTGTCCGTTCAGCGCTGTCTGCTGTCTCGTGTGTCTTTTATGCCCGTGTCGTTCTTCCTGCGATACAACAAATAACAAAAGGACCTATCAACAAGCCCATATAGCTGTTGTCATCACATATGCTGTATTCGGAAATTGGCTGCAGCGAAGTCGTCATGTCAACCAAGAGACCCTCGCGCTACCCATGTTTAACGTCAACTTCTGAAGAAAGGATGTGTGTATATTGCTCGTGATTGCAGATCGGCGGTTCCTGCTCCTAGCAATATTCTTGCACCAAACTTCGCAGAAAGCACCAACCCAAAAGCTCACGTCTGCCCCTGAAGGAAGCCGCAAATGACGTGTGTGTAATTACTGAACGTGCTATGGAATTTGTGTTGTGAACTTTAATCTTAGTGCCTGCCTGGTTTGTCCGTCGCGGCGCCTGTGCTGTTTTATTCATACAAATTCTCTCTGAATATTTCGAAAGGGGTAAAAGCCGACACCATATTTTTTTAGGAGCTGCAGTCACTTGTGTACGTAGTATAATATCACTCTAACAGACATGGGTCTCGTCTACTTTTTTGTCGTGTTTCTCGCGCTGTTGATGTACTGTGAATCTGTATCAAGAAGCTTAAGTTAATATGCTGCAGTACGTAGCGCAGCCGCGTAGCCCCACGTCTAACAATAAATAACTTGTTGAGAGTACGTTTGTTTGTCTAATAACAAAATCGAACGCTAAAATGTTGTATTCGTAGTGGCAAGTGTAAACTAAGAAGCTATCGAAACTATCCGCTAATAGCATGCGTGTGCTTCTACCTGCTTCAGCACATTATCTTAAAAGGCAGGCTGAAAACCCCAGATAACCAAAAACATATGGAACTGGAGCAAGTGCTATGGTTCCTCTCCTGGAAAGGAAAGCCAGCATCCCAGTCTGTTAAACTAGTCATGGACTTAACCTGTATTAGACCAATATTAGAGCATGCTAATTGGAGCCCTCTCAAACTCGATTATTTGACCAAAATAATAAAGTGCAAGGAAAGCATCAAGGTACAATCTAATCTGGTATTCCCGAACCGATTGTATTAGCAAAACTTTACGCCTCCCTGAATTGCCTGCGTTACCCCGTGCTGAAAACAGGGGAAGCTGATTCCCTTTCTTGCTATTGAAAAGCTGCTTGAATGTCAACAACAGACTGCATATGTTCTTAGGGAAAGTCGCAGCGATCGCTACGATCTTCCGTCGAAATTGCGCCGAGAGCTATTTCGCGATCTGTTCTGGAAAATGGCGTCGGTCACTCAACACAACGTTTATAGATATTTTTTTCTATAACTGTTGGTTCAACAAGCCTCGAAGAGTGCAACTAATTCAGTGGAGCCGTGGATTGTGCAATCGGATACGTACCATCAGTACAGACATGCGACCAGTGCAGATAAAAACTCGTAGGTCAGATTCGGTTCTGTGATTTATATGCGTTTATTGACACGCTAAGTTGCTAATAACGCGACGCTTTATTTATGTTGGCTTCGGGTGCTCATAGTACATACTTTTGCGTGATTTTCTGTTATTCACGCGGTCTGCGAGTTGGTAAATACTACGAGGTGTCCCTCAAGGGAAGACATGACCTTCGGAGGTCGTCCCAATTTTCTGGTTGTACAAGCTACTCGCGATATACGAAAACGCCACAGTTGTAGCGCGGTATGCTTTTATGGACGGAACAATTTAAAGAATATGCAACTACGGACAAATGCTACGGCTGAATGGTCACGCTATACGCGCGACAATTTATTTGCCGTCGGTTGGTTTGGGCTTTCATGCGCATTTTCCCCAATGAATTATCTCATTTCAAGGTTCTGTTGCTTCCGCTGCGAGACGCGACTGTTTATCAAGCTCACAACGCGAACGTAGAAACCATACATCGTAATGAATGTTCTACAATAGCATATTTAACGCTTTGACTGGTAATAAACAGCGTTGTCAATTTGCTCTCGAAGCATTGTTTAAACAGTTATTTCTCATTTTTCGGATGTGTAATTTTTCTCCTGCAAAAAAACCAATAAACCTTCAATGCGTTGCAGACTTTGTATCCTTACTGCACCTGTATTAACCGTCACATTAAAAGGTCATTGCATATTTCGCTTACTTCAGTGCATCAAATTTCTTTTGTTTATGCTGGTTATAACTTAGTGCAGTATTCTAAGAAACTACTTCGCCATAAACATCATTGCCTTTCTTTGCTTCCCTGTCTCTACTTCCTGTAAAACACATGCAACAATGCGAAAAGCAGGCAAACACCTTCTTTTTATAAGCAGTAGACAACACATTGGACAAAATCAGATCAAGATTGCGCAGTCAGGTCAGCCGGTTGCATTTCTTCCTGTCAGTGATAGCATCTTTTCAAGTTTGGGTGGCTCTTGCATGTCCACAGCTCATAAAGTATGCAGACGCATCGCGAGGTGTAGCCCTTGCCCATCAAAATGGGGGCAATGTTGCTAATGAGTCTGCAATTACATGTGTTACTGCATAAACTCGTATAACCATATCCCATCATTACTCAGCTGAGCTTGCTCCGAATCATATTCACCAAAATTCTGCTTATCCGAGCTTGCTCTGACTCAAGTTCACCAAAATTATACTCAGCCGAGCATGCTCGATCCATGTTCACCAAAATTCTACTTCGCCGTGCTTGCTCTGACTCGTATTCGCTGAAATTATACTCGGCCGAGCTTGCTCTGACTAATATTCACAAAGATTCTACTGAGGCGAGCTTGCATTGAGTCATATTCACCAAAAATCTACTTAACCGAGCTTGCTCCGTCTCATATTCATCAAAATTCTACTTCACCGAACTTGCTCTGACTCATATTCACAAGACATCTACATAGCTGAGCTTGCTCTGACTCATATTGGTCAAACTTATACTCAGGCGAACTTGTACAGAACCATATTCACCAAAATCTACTTAGCCGAGCTTGCTCTGACTCATATTCACCAAAATTATACACAGCTAAGCTTGCCCTGACTACCACGTGACAATAGTCACCAAAAGTTTACTCAACCGATCTTGCTCTTACTCGTATTCACTAAAATTCTACTCTGCCAGGCTCACACGAACTCAGACACGTGGTTAGGTCGAAGTCTTATTGATCCGACGTTTGAGTGAGTTCACCGAGATATATACATTACATTATGTGACCTGTGCGCTACATGAGCAAACATTGCATATCAGTACGTGTTGCATCGAATGAAAGAAGGACAACTGTACACATCGCAATGAGTTTTCTAGAGTTTAAGTGACCGTTGCGTGAAAGCTTCGCCTCATCTCTATTCAAGCAAGTGCATTGAATCTGCATCATATTTTTTGCAATCCTGCTGGCTATCTTGGCCATTACTGGGTGGCCACATTTTGTGCATTTCAACAAAAAGTTGAATAAATGACTGTGGTGCAATATATTAAAAAAGATGCTTGCATCACTGCAAGTACAACAATCAGAACATGATACAAACACGTACACATAAGATGCGCACAAATACTAAATACATAAAGAGATGGTATCAGTTGGTCGCCACCTATTGCAAAAAAAAAAGAAAGAAAAAGCACACACCAATGCTGCTATGGGACCACGCATAACCATTCCCCTTGCCAGGTACATGGGCTATAGGAGAAAGTGACCGACGCCATTTTCCAAAGCAGATCGCGAAATAGCTCTCGGTGCAATTTCGGCTGAAAATCGTAGCGATCGCTGCGACTTTCCCTAAGAACATATGTAGTCTGTTGTTGACATTCGAGCAGCTTTTCAATAGCAAGAAAGGGAATCAGCTTCCCCTGTTTTCAGCACGGGGTAACGCAGGCAATTCAGGGAGGCGTAAAGTTTTGCTAATACAATCGGTTCGGGAATACCAGATTAGATTGTACCTTGACGCTTTCCTTGCACTTCATTATTTTGGTCAAATAATCTAGTTTGAAATGACTCCAATTAGCATGCTCTAACATTGGTCTAATATAGGTTAATTACATGACTACTTTAACAGACTGGGATGCTGGCTTTCATTTCCAGGAGAGGCACAATAGCACTTACTCCAGTTCCATATGTGTTTGGTTATCTGGGGTTTTCAGCCTCCCTTTTAAGATAATGTGCTGAAGCAGGTAGAAGCACACGCATGCTATTAGCGGATAGTTTCGATAGCTTCTTACTTTACACTTGCCTCTACGAATAGAAAATTTTAGCGTTCGATTTTGTTATTAGACAAACAAACGTACTCCCAACAAGTTATTTAATGTTAGACGTGGGGCTACGCGGCTGCGCTACATACTGCAGCATATTAACTCAAGCTTCTTGATACAGATTCACAGCACACTAACAGCGCGAGAAACAGGACAAAAAAGTAGACGACACCCATGTCTGTCAGAGTGATATGATACTACGTACACAAGTGACTGCAGCTCCTAAAAAAATATGGCGTCGGCTTTTACCCCTTTCGAAATATTCAAAGAGCACGTGTATGAATAATTACAGCACATGCGCCGCGACGGACGAACCAGGTTGGCGCTAAGATGAAAGTTCACAACACACATTATCATTGCACGTTTAGCAATTACACACGCATCACTTGCGGCTTCCTTCAGGGACAGACGTGAGCTTTTTGGTTGGTGCTTGCTGCGAAGTTTGGTGCAAGAATATTGTCACAGAGATCTCTCCATGTGCCAGTTACGAGCACTCTCGCGAAGTATCCTTCCAGGCGTCTCATCGCACCACCATTAGAAGAGCGCCAGCAATGCCTTGCGCATGGCGAGACAGCGCGTGTCTCTCGTGCACGCGCACGCAGTTGCGCGTGTGCTCAATCTGCGGACGTGGTTGACTGTGGAATGCGTTCCTGTTAACTGTGCTTGCCAATTGTGTGTGTGTGTTTTAGTCTTAAGTTTCCGGGCACAAGTTCGCTCACAATAAACGAGTTTGTTTAGTGTGCTTCACTGAAGAGTGCTACATTTCTGGTGGACTATGCGACAATAGACCAGTTGAAATGGAGTGACCTGAGTTGTCTCTTGAACAGCTGTATTATAGGCGAAAGTAGCGTAGGGTAAAATTGCGTCCCATGTCTTATGTTCGAGATCGACATACATGGACAGCATGTCGGTCAGGGTTCGGTTTAAACGTTCCGTCAGGCCGTTTGTTTGGGGATGGTAAGCAGTGCTTTTCCTGTGACTGATGTGAGTCATCTTCATCAAGTACTGCATCAACTCAGCTGTGAAGGCTGCTCCTCGATCCGTAATCACGACCAATGGTGCACCATGTCGCAGGACTATGTTATAAACGAAGAACTTAGCAACTTCAACTGCCGTTCCTCGCTCAAGGCAGCCAGTTTCAGCATATTGTGTGAAATAGTCTGTCGCTACTACGATCCATCTCTTCCCTGTAGATGACGTTGGGAACGGTCCAAGCAGAACCATTCCAACTTGCTCAAATGGAGTCTTCGGTAGGTCTATGGGTTGGAGAAGGCCGGCCGGTTTGACGGGTGGTGTTTTGCGCCTTTGACATTCCCGACATGTCTTCACGTAATGCTGCACCGACGCTAATAACTTAGGCCAGAAGTATCTGAGTCGAATTCTGGTGAACGTCCGGCTGACACCTAAGTGACCCGACGATGGTTCGTCATGGCAATCTTCTAAAATTTCCGGTCGCATGGCTGATGGCACGACGAGTAACAATTTTTCCTCATTGTGTTCAAAGTTCCTCTTGTAGAACGCATTATCTCGGAGGCAAAATGACGATAAACCTCGCATAAACATACGTGGAATTTGGACGTCGTGTCCTTCGAGGTGCTTGATGAGTGGTAGGAGTTCTGTATCGGCCCGTTGATGCTCAGCGATTTTCGAAGCTGTTATCACAGTAAGGAACGGGAAATCTTTTTCAGCAGCAGTAGACTCCACTGGTGAGCGCGACAAGCAGTCAGCATCGTGATGTTTTTTCCCAGACCTGTATACAACTGTAATGTCGTATTCTTGGAGCCTGAGACTCCACCTCGCAAGTCGTCCGGATGGGTCCTTTAAGGTTGCCAGCCAGCAAAGGGAATGGTGATCGCTGACTGCACGGAACAGCCTGCCGTACAGGTAAGGTCGGAACTTGCTGATGGCCCATATGACAGCCAAACACTCCTTTTCAGTCGCAGAGTAGTTTGTTTCAGCTTTCGAGAGGGTGCGGCTAGCATACGCTATGACTTTCTCTTCCCCGTTTTGCCATTGAACTAGAACGGCGCCTAGACCAAGATTGCTTGCGTCGGTATGGACTTCTGTCTCCGCCGTCTCGTCGAAGTGTGCGAGGATATGTGGGGCTTGCAATCGTTCCTTTAATTCATTGAAGGAAACCTCTTGCTCTGCATACCACATGAAGGGTACGTCTTCCTTAGTAAGTCTCGTTAGAGGTTCGGCAATTTTGGAGAAGTTTTCTACAAATCGCCTGTAATAATCGCATAGTCTCAAAAATCACCGGATTGCCTTCTTGTCTGTCGGCTTCGGAAATCGCGCAACGGCAACAGTATTGTCCGGATCTGGGGCAACATTTTGTGCGCTGATTAGGTGACCCAGAAAACGAAGTTCTTGGAATCCAAATTGGAATTTTTCAGGTTTAATGGTCAGGCCTGCGGAGCGGATAGCTTGGAGCACTAAACGCAGCCTCTGTACATGCTGGTCGAATGTTGCAGAAAATACCACCACGTCGTCTAGGTAAACTAAGCACGACTGCCATTTGAGACCCGACAGGACACTGTCCATCATGCGCTGAAATGTCGCCGGCGCACAACAGAGGCCAAATGGAAGTGCTTTAAACTCGTACAGGCCGTCTGGGGTAACGAAAGCAGTTTTTCGCGGTCTCTTTCGTCCACATCAATTTGCCAATACCCGCTCTTGAGGTCCAATGAAGAAAAAAATTTTGCATGTCGTAGCCGATCCAAGGTGTCATCAATTCGTGGCAGGGGGTACACATCACGCTTGGTCACGCTGTTCAATTTCCGGTAATCAACACAGAATCTCAATGTATTGTCCTTTTTTCTCATAAGAACTACGGGTGACGCCCACGGGCTGTTTGATGGCTGAATGACATCGTCCTTAAGCATCTCTTGCACCTGACTCTTTATGATGTCTCGATCAACCGGTGATACTCGGTACGGGTGTTGGTACACTGGTCTGGTTGCTTCGTCTGTTATTATACGGTGTTTAACAATCGGTGTGCGCCGTACCTTTGACGAAGTGGAGAAACATTCTGCGAAGTCATTTATGAGCTCTTCCATCAATTCTTTCTGGGTTGGCGACAGACTTGGACTGATTGCAACTGATGTTATGGCGTCATGCGTAGTTTGTGCAGCATGCGGCGTAGACGCTAAGCTACATACATCTGTGACTGCAGTAACGCTATGTAGAAAGGCGATGGCTGTGTTATTTGCGACATGCTGAAATTCCCTTCCGAAATTTGTCAGCAATACATCAGCACACCCATCGCGTAGCTGAACAATTCCCCGTGCTATACAAATACTTTTTTTTCAACAGTAGCTTGATGTTGGCATCCCCTATACCTTCCGAGTCGTCGAATCCTCCGCTTCTTACGCGAACCAGCATGCTGCATCGTCATGGCACGGTTACATCATCGTCAGTAACCCGCAAGGCAACGTGTTCTGGCTCCTCTGGCTTTTGCATATCTATAGCCTGCTTCGTAAAAAAGGACACACTAGAATTCTGCAGGTTGATTATGGCACCGTTTGCTAGAAGAAAGTCCATCCCGAGTATTATATCCTTCGAACATTCCGGTTGTACAACAATGTCAGCGACGTAAGCAAAACCCCGAATTCCAATTCGCGCTGTGCATCTACCCAGGGGTGTAATGAGGTGCCCACCAGCTGTACGTATCTGGGGTCCACTCTACTGCATTAAAACCTTTTAGTGGCGAAGCTCCTTAGGGTGTGGGTCTGTCCCTCCTCTGTAGTATGTAGTAGTAGTAGTAGTAGTCGTCGTAGTAGGTAGCCACGTCTACTTTTATGGAAAAAAAATTCCGAAAGTTGTGTCCGTAGCGCGGAATCGAACCAGGGACCCCTCGCTTCCGAACGCGCGGCTCTAACCACTATGCCACGAAGCGCACATGGACACACGCACCACGACGACAATCAATACCCAACATTAACGAAAGACTGCGCGTTTTTAACGCGTTTGTGCTAGCGCGTTACGGCCCGTGTAAGAAGCTGGTGTAAGACGCTGTGGCCTCTCCGCCTTACCCCCGTATTCATAAACGCTCCTCGACTTGAACTTGACTTTCCACCGCCTTGGGCAGCGCGTTCGAAACGCGTTGAAGGCGGTGGCAAGTCAAGTTCAAGTCGAAGAGCGTTTATGAATACGGGGGTTATACTCTCTCAGCAGTCATGTGATGGCGTCGGCAAACGCGGTGCACGTTCCGGCATGTGTAAACGGCTGCGTAAGACGCTGTGGCCTCTCCCCCTTATTCGAGAGTACTGCACGTTTCTAACGCGTTTGTGCTAGCGTCCCCTTAAGCGGGAGATGGTGCAATTATAATGAAGGGTGCTGTTATAAAATAGGAATGACGTCACATATGGCGCGTGTCATTGGTGGAAGCCAATCGTTCGATTTAGTGCGGCGAGACTGGGCGAATTACGCGGAAGATTCACGGTTTACCGATGATTCCCTCCGGAGCTTCGCCCACTCATCATCATTCACCCCGTGGATATGCGGTGTTTTTTTTTTTCAGTTCCTTTGCGAGTGCATATCTTACGACGGAATAATCAGCACCTGTGTCCACTAAGGCGTTCAGTTCGCGACAGTCTATGGTAATGCGCAAGTCCGAAGAAAGGCTCTGTTTAGTTATCTTACTCACGCGTCTCTGTTCGTCCCTGCTGCTCGGTAAACTTGACGGAGGATCTTGCCTTTTAGGGGCGAAGCTCCTTAGGGTGTGTGTGGGTCGTTCCCTCCTCTGTAGTAGTAGTAGTACTCGCCACCTCTAGTTAAGAATTGCTCAATAGATGGCGTTGTGTGTCCGTATATGTATGCATACGCATATATACATATATATGTATATGCATAGTATAACCGGAAGCCGACTTCCGCTTCCATTTCCACTTCCGGTTCCGGTTCCACTTCCGGTTTCGCTTCTGTTTCCACTTCCGGTTCCGCTTCCGGTTCCGGAAGCCAGCTTCCGGCTTCTGGAGAACGCTTCCGGCGTTTTTCTCTCTCCGTAGCTAGGTGCGCTGCGGTGCACAAGGGCGTTCGTTCCCGACGCGCGTTCTCTTTCTCTCGTTCCCGACGCGCGCTCTCTTTCTTGTCCGTAGCTTGGGGCGCTGCGGTGCACAAGGGCGTTCGTTCCCGACGCGCGCTCTCTTTCTAGTCCGTTACTAGGGGCGCTGCATTGCACAAGGGCGTTCGTTCTCGACGCGCGCTCTCTCTCTCGTTCCCGACGCGCGCTCTATCTCTCGTCTGTAGCTGTGGTTTACCCGAATGATCCCCCGGAGCTTCGCCCCACTCATCCTCATTCACTCCGTGGATATGCTGTGATTTTTTTTCCAACGTCAGCGGCCTCGCCTCCACAGGTCGCTCGCTTTAGTTTTCCTGACGTGGGGTAGGTGAACGACGTCTTTGTGAATTCGAAGATGGCCGTGGGATAGGTGATCGGAAGCGTGTAGACGCTGGTGATCGAGGCTGGTGTTGGTATCTACCCACCGGCTCCTGTTGTCTGGACAAGTAGTCCTGAATTTCCATGGGTCTTTCACCATTACGGGGGCAAGGTGCATTCATCGAAAAGCCGCGAAGGCCTGCTCTGCGATATGGGCACATTCTGTAAAGGTGTCCAGCTTCTCCGCACTGGAAACAGAGTGGCGTCCGGTCGGGTGCACGCCACACGTCGCTTTTTCGTGGCCTCAGCTCTGCTAGAAGGGGTTCACTGCGCGGAGTCGGCTGGCGGCTACTGGGAGCTGCGAATTGAGCATTATGCACGGATGGCTGGCATAACACATCAGCGTACGTCGGCACGCGACGTACCGGTGGCGCTTGTTCGAGATGCACAGGCGGTGCCTCAAATCCCGGCTGCAGAATGGCATGCCGAACTTCATCGCGAATGACGGTGGCGAGGGTTGAAACTGTTGGCGTGGCTTGCGGTGGCTGCAGCTTTCCAAGCTCTTCCTTTACGATGGATCGCATCAGTTCTCTTAGCGCTTTGGTGTTGCTGCCTGGGCTTGCTGACAGGAGGTCGACTGGTGCACCGCTGACATCACGATTGTAGTGATGGGCACGCTGCTGCAGCGCCTTTTCTATGGTCGTCGCCTCGGTGCGAAACTCAGCAACACTGCATGGTGGGTTGCGAACGAGTCCTGCAAACAGCTCTTGCTTAACGCCACGCATCAGGTGGCGTAGTTTCTTATCTTCGGTCATGTTTGGATCCGCGCGCTTGAAGAGGCGGGACATGTCCTCGATGTACATGCCGACACTCTCGTTAATGCGCTGGTTTCTGGCTTGTAAAGCGTCCTCTGCCTTCTCTCGCCGATCGATGCTGGCATACGTGGCAAGCAACTGTCGGCGAAATTCTTGCCATGAAGATAATGCTGCTTCATGGTTCACGTGCCATGTCCTCGCTGACTCTTCTAACGCGAAGTACACGTTGCGAAGCTTCCGTGCCTCGTCCCATTCATTGAAATCTGCGACTCGCTCGAAGTGTTCTAACCAATCCTCCACATCTTCGAACGCATCGCCATGGAAGGATTTAGTCGTGCGTGGTGGGCACACGATGAGCGGTGACGGTGCCACCGGGCTGGTCAGGGTTGTGCCGTCGCTGGTAACTGTTGCCTGCACCGCGGCAGCAACAGGAAGCGGTCCGAACTCAGGCGGGTCTCCTCGGAGGCGGCGGCTTGTGCGCTGGTGTACTGGAGTCAGCTTTCCGGGTTCCAATTGCTCAGGGTCAGGGCTCCGCTCTCTTGCGCACTGGGGACTTCCAATCATACCCTGCACCTCCACCAGAAATGTAGCTCTCTTCAGTGATGTACACTAAACAAACTGGTTTATTGTGGGCGAACTTGTGCCCGGAAACTTAAGACTAAAACACACACACACACACAATTGGCAAGCACAGTTAACAGGAACGGGTTCTATAGTCAGCCACGTCCGCAGATTGAGCACACGCGCAACCACGTGCACGAGAGACACGCGCTGTCTCGCCATGCGCAAGGCGTTGCTGGCGCTCTTCTAACGGTGGTGCAATGAGACGCCTGGAAGGATACTTCGCGAGAGTGCTCGAAACTGGCACGTGGAGAGATATCTGCGGCAATATTGCTAGGAGCAGGAACCGCTTATCCGCACATCCTTTCTAAAGAAGTTGACGTTAAGCACTGGTAGCGCGAGTGTCTCTGGGTTGCATGACATGATGACTTCGCTGCAGCCGAATTCCGAATACTGCATATGCGATGACAACATCTATATGGGCTTGTTGATAGGTCCTTTTGTAATTTGTTGTATCTCAGGAATAACGACATGGGCATAAAAGACACACGAGACAGCATTTAACGAAAATAGAGTCGCGATCTAGCGAGTGAGTAGCCCCGAGTGCGCCCCTTCTAACAGAAATTGGGCAACGAAAACAACCCGCATATTTTTAAGTTAAGATGGCGGTACCGTGTAACGTGTTGTCGCTGATTTCCGCACATGCGGCCATTCTGCAGTTGTTTCGCAATTGCGTTTCAGGAAACCTGACAGCAGCTTTCCGCGTCTCGTTACCTATTTACCATAGTAGTGCATTTGTTTACACCAGCTGTGCTTGCATCACCATGTACAACATGTGGTCGTCATTTGCTTCAAATATGCTGGAATTACAGCGGCGATGGTAGAAAATTACGTTAGAAACTTGGGAAACGCCCATTTGGGCATATGCGACCTTCTCTTTCACCCTGAGATGAATCGATATGATCGCCGGGTGCCATTGAACGACGGCGATCAGCAAACTTAATATGCTGTTAAAGCTAGTTTTTGTAGCTAGTGCTCGCTTATAATTAACTTCCGAATGCTTGTATTTGGCGCCTTTCATAGAGTTATGTTTCGTAAAATTCCATACAGTAATAAGGAGAAATTCCGATTGAGCAACAACGTTTCGGCCATAAGAGCGTGACCGCGCACTGCATGGCTTGATAGCTTTGCTGGATAAAAAAAGCCTGTCTCAACACTTCCGTACCACAAAAAAATAAATAAAAGATACTGCAGAACTCGTCTCACAATGACTGTCGTCGGTAATGCGATTAGCATTAAGGCAATGTAGCGACACGGCTTATTGATGAAGTCAAGTTTAATATTTGAAATGATCATTCTGAGAGCTTCCTTGCGTCGGCTATAAAAGATATTGACTATTCTTGGTATCACTCGATATTGCGGTGGCACTCTCCATGGTTGCTTGGAGGCTTTGCCGTGGCGTTTTAAGCACGAGGTCACGGGATTCAAGCCCAGCCGCAGCAGCCACATTCAATGGAAGCTAAATGCAAAAACCGTGCACTGGGTTGGACGGTAATGAACACCATCTGGCCAAAATTAATCCGGATTCACCCACTAATCATGCCTGCCTCATAATCATGTTGTGGTTCTTGCACTTAAAACTCAATAATTTATTTTTGCTTTGCTGTAGCACTGGCTTGCCAAAGTAGAAAATGAGCATGATGGCGGGACGGCGAATGCGTGGTGACGCAATGCCGAAAATCGAAAGGCGATGACGGCAAGACGTCGATGAAGCGGCATGACGACCACGGCATGACAACAAGATGACAATTATGAAACGATGACGGCCGCATAAGGGCAGCGGGACGACGCTGGCATGAATGCAATAGAATGACGACGAGTGTACTGTGACGAATATAAAAGAATGACGGAATGATGACCATAGTACGGCAACGGGTGCATGAGAGTGACTCTCTGACGACGACGACGGCGTAACAACGGTTGCGTAATCACGAATAATTGACGACAGCATGATTACGATATAATGACAAAGGCGGAATGGCATCATGAAACAACGCAGGCAGTGTAAAACAGACGGCATGACGACACTGGTTTGAAGTGTCGGAGTTGATGAGGATCGTCAAATGACAGTGTGACGACAATTGTATGACAACGAACGTGTGACGACAACAATATTACAAGAGTCGGATGAAGAAATTAGATTGACGACCATGGAAAGACCATGACGGCATCACCACGGCGGTGTGACAACGAATGCGTGATGACAACTGTATGACGACGGCGGGTTGACAAAAATGACGCCACCATGACGTCATGACGAAGCTGGAGTGACAACTGAGCGACCACAACTACCTTATGATGACGTTATAGAGGAACACTTGACGACTGTATGGCGACGGCTCCGTGACGAGGACGGCCCGAGGAGACGGGGATGACCAAGCTGAAATTAAGACGATGCCTACGATGGCATCACAGCAATTACCACATATATAGATGCCTAAGCGATTAGACCACTTAGGTCACTGTGACAGAGTAAAAAGCATGACAACGATGACAAAACGAGAACCAAATGACGAAGCTCGCATGAGGATTATGGAATGAACGAGACATCCTGACCCTGAGTAGGGTGACAGTGCTATGACGACGACTTTGTGACGACGATTGGATGGCAACAGTAGAAAGACAACGATGGAATGACCCACAATGGTATCGCGACGAAGGTATAACAACGAATGCATCCCTACAATATGACGATGAAGGCATCACGTGAGTCGGATGACATAGCTTGAATGTTGACAATGGAATGATTACAACGACATCCCGACCATGAGTATCACGACTGTGGTATGGCGACAACTTGGTGACGACGACAGCGTGACGATGGCTGCATGATGAGAATCAGAAGACGAATCTAGAATGAGGACGATGAATTGAACACGACGGTATCACGAGGACGGAATGACAACGATTACATCCCGACTATATGACGAATATGGCGTGATGGTGACGGCATGACGTTAGTCAAATGACGTAACTGGAATGACGACAACGTAACGACTGCGATGGCATCGTGACCGGGCGCGCATTCCTCTTAGCCCAAGTTGTTAGACAACTTAGTCGACTTGATCTGCGTAGTATAGACGCGACGACCACGGCATGACGAAAGTTAGATGACGAAGCTGGAATGACGAAGATGGAATGACCATGAGGGCATCACAATCAT
Organism: Dermacentor silvarum; assembly: GCF_013339745.2. Classification (NCBI taxonomy): domain Eukaryota; kingdom Metazoa; phylum Arthropoda; class Arachnida; order Ixodida; family Ixodidae; genus Dermacentor; species Dermacentor silvarum. The sequence goes on from NC_051162.1 coordinate 65,292,520, forward strand.
TATCACACACCCATTCACCAATAGCTCGAAGACAACTTGCGCAACTGTGTGGGCATAGATGGAGGAATAGATAGATACGATTGGAGCAAAGTGCCTTAACTAGGAAAAGAAAGACTGGGAGATCGATCGCTGAAAGCAAGTGATAATCAGTGACAAGGCTAGGTTGAGGTCCTGTTGGAACCAGCGCTTCGTGACGGGAGGGTTCCCGGAACACGGTTAGACATTTTACTTGCTGTGAGATGTGTTCATTAGCTAAACGCAGTATTAATGCTTTAGCATTCTTAGAGTACTTCACGCATTTTCCAGGGACTATGTTTGTGTCAAGCCGCTTTCCCGCCTAACTCGGTCATTGGAGTAATCAGTGGTCGAATTGAAAATGCGTGGGGCAGCTGCGCTGAGGCAACTGGTTCCGCAACTGACCATCGCTCCAGCTTGGGTCAGTGAGATCGTGGCAATTTGAACATCCGTGCCGCTGTTCAAAGAAAACACTTTCACGCCGACAAGAATCACTGTAGATGCGGGAATGTTACGTACCGTTGTTGAATGAATGCCTTCGACGCCCAGATGGAGCATTAGGTAAGAGCTACTCTGTGAGCGCTGGTCTTCGATAAACCTCTTTGACGCCAATTTGGGCAACCGCGTATGCGCCATTGAGAATGTGAGCTCTACGATAACAACATTTCTTTAAATTTATGCGATGGTGCGTGAGATGGAATCCCCGTGACAAGGGTTCCCCAAAGACAGCAGCATGACGCTTTATTAAGCTGCGTCACAAATAGTCTGGGTATGAACCGCTTTTCAATGAACGGCTTTCAGACCATTGCTTTAGCAATCTGTACAATGAATGCACCGGCTATGGGCCGCTGTTCAATGAACCTGTCACGAACTTTGGGCACTGACCTTGTGCCATTGAGTGTTCGGCCAAGCGACTGAAGAAATTCTCAGCGTTCGCAGGCACCAGTGTGCCACGCTGAGCATCTGGAGGGCCATTCACGGGTTTTGGGCAGTGTCACTAGATGGTGCAGAGTGTCCAGAAAAAAGAGCAAGAGAGGAGCGCCGCTGCTGCCAGACGCGTTTCTCAGCATTCGTGCACACTGGCGCGCCGTTGATTTCCGAGGCCACGCACAGGCTTCGCAATGGCGGCAGCGCTTGGCGGCGCCGGCTGTTCTTAGCGAAGCGTGAAAGGGGCGCTGCAGAACACGCCTTATACATGACTCGTTTCGATGGTGGCGATAGGTTGTGTCGAAATATTGATTCAATGCTAACGCATTAGCGCCTTCAGCCATCGCGAGATGGGTTTCTGCCACAATGTTTTGTCTTTATTGTTTTTTTTTTGTCATCATTGAGGGCGTAACCACAGGCAGACTTCGGTCGGGCCAATGTCAACTGGTTGACACCGCGTGCTAATGATGCTGCGTGCTAATGATGATAAGGATTTCCATACTGAGGTACTTTACAGCAGGAGATGAACCAAAAAGAGTGCCCGCGTGTTGATTATGATCATGATAATAATACCATGCAATGGCGAGTATTGATAACAGGGTTTGGCCAGCAAGCGGGATCTACAATTCGTGCCATCGCCAAGTAGCTATTTTAGATGATCACCGCATGTTGATGGTGGTTACAATTTTCATAATGTGGTACATACCCACAGCGGGGGTTGGGCCAGGAATCGTGTCGTGGATTGTGATGAATATTGTGACGCAGGCGAGATGTAGGCGAAGGATATATTTACAGAATATATACAAAGGAGGCTAGGGCAAGAGATAACTGATACGGCCTATGCACAAGCGTCTTTATCGTCGTATTCGTCGCTCTGCCAAGCATCGCGTTCATCCATGCATGGATCGCTGCGTAACAATATTTTCATATAATGGTACCCACCCACAACGGTGGTTTGTCGACGAAGCAGGAAGTACATATCCAACGTGCCAACAACAACAACTATAGCTCTTTAAGAAGATTGCCACGTGTTAATCATGCATTTGATTTCCATGCTATAGCACCCCTACAACGGGGGACTATCCAAGGAGTGGCCGGTACGCTTAAAAGAACTAAGAAGAAATAGAGAAATGTAAGTCTGCATAAGATTTCCCACATTGCGCAGCACGGCTTCAAGAAGCACGTGCATTCGAAAGTTTCCGCAAATTTATTGCATTTCTTTAACCGCTTGAAGAAATCTTTCCGTTACATGGGTTCTAACATGTGCGTTGGTTGTGCATTTTATTTAATCACCAAAAACTGGGCAAAACTACCACTTTTCACGTTCATTTAGTGCAGCCAAAAATCCCTTTAGTGATGACAATATTACTTCTGATCCCGTATACTACGGAATCTCTGAATTGCACCAGAAATTAGGTACATGAAAAAAAAAACGTGCTGAACATCAACCATAATTTGTTATTGCTTGGGTGTTTAACAGCACACTGATTTCTAATCAGATCCAACATTTTTTTTTCCGACAAGGATAGCCATGTAACAAGTGCGCGCAGCCGTTAGCAAATTGGGCGTTCTTATGCCGGAAGGACCTGGCAGGGCCATTAACCGATCGTAGACCAGTAGGCTTCCTTTTTTTTCTTTTCTTTTTTGATTTCGTGATCTCGGCTTCATTCGCTGTTTTGTCGGTCTGTCAGATGCCGACAACCCCACCGCACATCCTGGCATTGTACCGATAGTGCTCTATCTGGTTTTTGTGGCACATAAAACAGCGGACGCGTGACCTTTTGCCGCAAAATTACTTTTCTTTGCTGCTTCCAAGGCGGTTCAGACGCCGTATGATTGCCCTCTTCCCAGTGGTAACGAAAAACTGTGACTGAAATTTCAACGCCCACGCAGTCCTACCAGCCACCGCAAGCTTCGATGATGCCTGCCAAGGACGTAGAAACGGTCTGTTGCGCTTTCTATTGCGTCCCATTTGAAGTAGTGCACTCCTTGGACAACTCCCGGTTTCTGTGGCTTCCACCTGTCAACGGACTGAGTCTTCTGGCAAGCGTCGACGTAATCCGCTCGGCCCTGCTGGCCATACAGGATGAGAAGGAGCAGCTCGAATGCGTGGCGACGCTGTACGCCTGGCTTGCATCACGCGGCGTGTTCTGCACGTGGAAGCTTTATCGCTTCAACCGAGACTTAGAGCAGCTCGATCCCTCGAAGGTTATGATGACGTTTGCCCAGGTGATGGCTCCGTATTGTGGTCTGGCACAAGGAAGTGTCGACACCGGAAGCGCCCTCTACTTTAGTGTTTTGATGAGAGACCTGGTGGACGACTCTAACGAGCATAGCCTGGTATGCTTTTGCATATGGCGTGGGTTGCCCTTTGTGGCCGTCCACGCCCCTGGATTCCAGCTAGCCACTCTGTCGGCAGCCCTCTTGTTGATGCTCCGTGACCCAGAGGAGTGGATGTGTAGCATTTACAGCGACCTCAGGACCGCTCACTCAGCGATTTTGAGAAGCAAGCAAAGATCACAGATAACAAAAATTGTTTAGTGGCAAAGTCTCTGTAGGGCTGCCTGATGAGGCCCTCAACGAGTATGAACCATAAGTGGCCTTCAATCTTTGCAAGCGCTCGCAAGAATATTTTCAAATTCTACTTTGTAATATACTTGTTGACCCATTATAGTGTGTCATATTGGGATAGAACAGTTTTCATCACAGCTGGCGGATAGAGCATATTATACATATTCTTAGTTTTTGGTAATGCGCATAAAACATAGCGAATATGGCTAATATTACCTATGAGGACACCGTTCTCTTATAGCAATCACAGTCTGTCCTCTAAACTAATAAATTGTTCATACCGAATTCATACTTCATCGTTGAACACTTCCATTATCGCTGGTGGAACGCAGCTAGAACTGCACTTGCATGCCTCGAGCATATTTCTATTTGAAAATTTGGAGGACGCTTTTGCTCTGCTTTTAAGATTGAAGCGCGATAACATTCAAAGATCCCTGAATGCTTCTCACGCTTCCCGGCAACTGCCGCTTATGTAACCGTAATGTTTACCCGGAAACGCTGACGGCGAGCGCTATGTGCAAAGGCGAGCTTTCTGGTTCTTTTTTCCCCCGCGTGGCCGGCGCCACCGCTGCCGTGGTAATGATGATGATGACTTATTGGCAGCCCCTTTGAGACGGGGTGGTGACACATAGTCATCTAGCCTGCTACGCGGAAGCGCGGAGGCGTGCGTCAACTGGTGGTGCTGCAAAGGACCCAGCGGCGCACACAGCGAGCGCGTTCCGTTGTTATAGGTTGCATGTTCTGACGACGGAGACGAAAAAATCCCGGGATCCAAGTCATAAACAGCTTGTCTGTAAGATGCGATACCCCTAATGCACGGGTATCGTTTTCTACTTCTGGGCGAGAATATATTCGTTGCATGATAAAAAGATTATATTAAATATAGCTGCTGGCTCGTAGACTACACGTGCATGCGATGACTCGTGCTTCCTGCCATTTTATGCTCCGCTATTAGATAGCTGCATCATGAAAAACAAACAGTCCAGCAGGACGGCGCACCTTTTTGTGCCTCCTTTGCGAGCCTTAACACCTACCATCGCGCAAAATATATCCGTTGCAAGGCGCTGGCCTATGAAGAAAAGTCTCCTAGTTCAGGATTTTTCCGGCGGTAGTTTGCTTGCACCCTCAGTTCACCTTGCGCCGCCGTCCACAGCAGTTCGCATTGCCAGAGCGTTGACGTTTATAGTAGTGGGATCAAGTTTCATAACAATGATAATGACACCGGGCTGCGTGTACATGAGGAAGTGGCGCAATGCTTACGCATACTTAGATAAATCCCTAAGGAGTTTCTGCGTGATTTTTCTTTTATTTGGTCAAAAAGACAGTCCCCTTATTATTTTAACGTTGTAGAAGTCACAGACCGACTTCTCGATTTTAGATTACGCTAATCAGGCTTTTGCATGAGCAGAGTATGCATGCGCCAACATTGGGCTTACTTGGACTGGTTGGCACATACCTAATAGAAAAAGCAGCGCTTTTGAACGGCACACAGGGTGTTTGTAGTTTCTGCCTCGTCCAGTTCAAGGCACTGTTTCTTCGGTTGTCCATGCAACTTACCTAATTACTGGCAACTGCCCTACATTTTCATAAGCTTACGACGCGGTAGCATGGATCTTTGATAATGCCGCTGGCTTCGCACGCTTTTCTATGTTGGCGCGATCTCATATTGTCAGCACAATGCCGACAACGCAATGCTCTCGCTAGTGTTTCCCAGGCAAACGCTGGCATCTCATAACATCGTTACAGTACGGTGACACTTGGAAGGTCACCCGTCGCGGTGTTGCCCAGGGGCTAAGGCGCCACTCTGCAGAGCCAGAGGTCGCGGGTTCAATGACGGCCACTGCGAACGTATATCGGTGTGGGTGGAATGGAAAAGCAGTCATGTACTTAAATTTAGGTTAGCGTTAATAACGCCGAAATGTCGAAAAAGTTCCCGAGTCCTCCACTACGGCATGCCTCATATATATTATTACGGCGAGAAAAGACGCTTGAAAATATATTTACAAGATTTATACAACCGACAGAAGACAGGCATACAAGATGAATCCCGTTCCCGTGACTGTCAGCGATCGTCGTCTTCGTTATTCCTGTCATCATCGTTTGCTACTGCAGCGCCTCGTAGCGTGACTCCCGGCGCCGAAGGCGCTGTCCCGGCGCTTGGTAGGTTCGAGTGATATCGCTTCAGTCGAGCGTCCGTGAACGATATCAGAGGAGTATCGCGGTGTTGAGGTATCGAGAGGTTGCATCTCGTAGGTCACGTCTGTCACTTCAGGCAAGATACGACACGGGCCTGAATAGGGCGAAATCAGCTTCTCGCAAAGACCAACTCGCCATGCTGGTTTCCAAACAAGCACGATGTCTGGCCTCTTAAACTAAATAAACTAAATGGTTGCTGTGGTGTGTGCGGTCAAAAGCACATGGATGGCTCGGTTATGTAACGTTCATGAGGAATTTTAAAGTGACCATGGTAAAGCAGATAGATAAATTTAATCTAGACGCCATTCAACGATGATCGAGCTTTTTTATATTTGCCCTATCGCGAAGGACATATACACTCGAGAGACGCGAATAGGTAGAATAGATAAACCTCAAGGCTAAGTTCTGCGCCCTTTCTATTATTGCAATTAAATATTGTTGATACGGACTACAGATTAGAACCGCATATCCTAATTTTGGCCTGATGAGAGCTTTGTAGGCTGTTAACTTTACGGCGGGTGGCGCATGACGCAGTTTCCGTTTTAAAAAGCCAGCTTTTTCAGTGCGTTACTACAAAGATTATTTATACGGGGCTCCCAACTTAAATTACTCATGAGTGTAACATCCAAATACTTCACTTGTCGACTGTTTTTAACAGTGCAGGCAAATTCTAAAGGCTCTTTTTTTACTAAATGTTATGCTCGCCGTTTTCGAAGTATTGAGCTTCAAGCCCCACTTGTCCCCCCATGAACTGATTGAACACAATGCATCATTCAGTCTGACTTGATCAGAATGCTGACTTATGCTAGTATGCCCAACACAATTGTCCGCAAAAAGTCAGATCTTGACTGGTGATTGCACTGATAAACAGATCATCATCATCATCATCATCATCATCATCAGCCTATATTTATGTCCACTGCAGGACGAAGGCCTCTCCCTGCGATCTCCAATTACCCCTGTCTTGCGCTAGCGTATTCCAACTTGCGCCTGCGAATTTCCTAACTTCATCATCCCACCTGGTTTTCTGCCGTCCTCGACTGCGCTTCCCTTCTCTTGGTATCCATTCTGTAACCCAAATGGTCCACCGGTTATCCATCCTACGTATTACATGGCCTGCCCAGCTGCATTTCTTCCGCTTAATGTCAACTATAATATCGGCTATCCCCGTTTGTTCTCTGATCCACACCGCTCTCTTCCTGTCTCTTAACGTTAGTCCTAAGATTTTTCGTTCCATAATGGATAGATAAATAGATATCTTTGTTATAAACCAAAAAAAAACAACAACAGTGCACCAAGCACCGACCCTTGTGGTACTCCTCAGTGCACATCTAGTGTGTCAGAGATGTAGTCATTAACAGCCACGTACTATTTCCTTGAAGCTAAGAAGCACGCTATCGGGCGAACAGTGTTGTGTTCAATACCAATAGGATGCAGTTTAGTTACTAAATCATCATGAGAAACAACATCAAACGCTTTAGAAAAGTCTAAAAACACTGCGTCAATTTGACTCCTCACATTTAGCGAATTTACAAAATCATCAGTTATCTCGGCTAGCTCAGTCGCAATGGACAGACCATGACCTAAGTCATGCTGATTGTCGTGAAGCAGTTGGTTATTTTCTAGATGTATCATAATAACTTTAAATATAATATGTTCTAGCAGCTTACAAATTGTGGATGTTAGGGAAACTGCCCTGTAGTTGTTTAATTCTATAGAGATCCAGACTTATGAATTCGGACTGGGAACGCATTGGTAAATGGTAACGCTTTGGGACTTATGAATTTAACTTGTGGAGCACCAGTCATCCGGTATCACGCAAGATTCTAACCGAGGTTGTATATATGTTGTACAAATACTCTGCCACCCATATGGCATATCAGTTAAAAAAGACGTTTGATATTTCGTCAGGCCCGTGTGATTTCTTTAAATCAAGTTCACGCAAAAGGTTAAGGATACCGTCTTTGCTTAAATTTACTTCAGGCATCAGTGTAAGAAGCGCATAAGATGGCATGTGCGCGTGCGACGCCGTCAGCGTAAAACCAGACTGGAAAAAATGCGTTGAATTTTTGAGAAATTATAGATGGATAGTCAATGCTTAGACCCGAAGCTTTCATCTCTGTGATACGGTTTTTATCTTTAGACAAATAGCGCCAGAATTTTTTGGGTTCTTCTAACATGAAAGAGGACAAAGTGCAGGAAAAAAATTGGCTTCTTGCTTGCTATATCAAAATTGACTTCGCGCTATAGCAGGTGGGTCGAGAATATGAACTTAGTTCTTCAGCTGCGCAAATGTCCAGCGGAACACATTTTAGAATCATGAGGGGCCTCTGAGACAATATGCCATGCTGCTCTTCAAAGAACGTACCAATAACGTTTCCGCGTCATAGCGGCTGAAATTTTATATGCTGTACGGCTTTCATTGCAATAACTATAAGGGAATACGTTTTTTAGTGAAAACAACCACAGCCATGCTTGCTGAAAATATTAAATGACAAGAACGATTGTCATTTTATCATAAACCTTGCACTGGTCATGACGAATTGGAACGACCAAAATAAAGCTGACGTTTCAGCCGTCACTAGCCCACACGAATCAATTTGTCTTCACTTAGAAAGCATGTTATGGTGGGAATCGCTAGAACAGTGTTCACTTCGTCCCAAACAACTGAAGCTCTACATTAGAAGGACGAGTAGACTTAACCACAGCCTACATGCACGATAGCGTCTGTTTGTAATTTGAGTATTCGAGAAAACACAATTCTGTTACGTGCAAACTCGAACACAAACCCCTTTTGCAGCATTTCTACTATTCATACAGTGGCACGCCCGAGTTGGTAGTCCTTGCAAAAACGCCATCCAGATGGCGTTTTTGAAAAAAAGAAAGGTGGAGTTGCCGGGGAAGCTTGACAAACACTCGGGGATCTTTGAATGCTATCGCCTTCGACTCTTAAAGGCGACGCTTAAGCGTCCTCCAATTTTTTTTGTGCTTTTGATATATTGAGTGACATAAAGTTGAGCTTCAACGCTTTCCTAGTGCAGATAAGCAGTAGTCGAAAGGAAGTATTTGGAGCCCGGCGCCAGCAGCTGCATGGAGACAACGACGATCTCTGGCGAAGTGATGGCAGGGTGAAGAAAACGCATTGCAGAAAGAGGCGCCTGCCTATGCAGACGCGACAGGTGGTCTGTGACGACGAGATCAGCCACTGACTGGTTTTGTCTGTGAGGCCAGCATTCACAGTCATATATATATATATATATATATATATATATATATATATATATATATACGTGGGGAGATCCAATGCCACCAAAAGTTACCCACGTCTTCCGTTCCGTATTCTATCTAATACTGATAAACGAAGGTACACCTGTTCTCGCACGTATCTTAATGCATTTACGAAAAAAAGTACCAGCAAAGTAAATATTGACATGCGTATTTGTTTATCTTTTACCGGTGACCACCTTTCATCGGCTAACAAATGTTAAAGTCATCGCTCAGCGCTAGATGCGCCTTTCGGTATTTGAAGTTTCTCGGGTGTTATCGCTGCTTCTATTCAGTTTTAGTTTAGCGTGTTTACCGTAATAGCGGGATCAAAATGAGCATGCGCAGAACGCTAAACGACCCATACCGTTTAGCGTCCACACGCTATTTATCGGATTTAACGCTACCGCCTTTGCGTGGTTTACGTAGTTTTACGTAAAACATGGCGGCGGTCCCGACCGCGCGCTTCAATCTGAATTTGGCGTTGTTTTTGTGGAATCTTCACTTCGTTCGTAGAAAATGACTGTAAACGGCTTTCGCTTACTCTCAGGTCGCTTAAACGACAGAGTATTTGGATAACCTTGAGGAATTTTCGAGATCACTTCTCGGTGCGAACGCGCCTATGCCTAACGACGGAAATCTCCGAGATGTGAGGGCCACCTATCATTGAAGTATGCAGATAGGCGTGACGACAGCATATGGCCTCTGAGATAGGAAGATTTCGGAGGCCATGGTACACAGCTTGTATGTTTTCGCGGCCGATAGGCGGACATGGGAAGTACAAGTACATCGCGCTCCTGGCTTTCATTGCGCTGCCTCTCGCACTTTAGTGACACACAGATAGAATTACTATGTAGGCGAAATTCATAGCGTAATGAAATAGCGTCCCGCACGTAAACTACGCCCATCACGCTATACTAAATCTCTTTCTGCAAAGTTCGTTTGCGGTACGGTAACGCTATTTCGCTTCACTAAGCTATTACGCTAACGCTAAACTAAAAAAAAAATCAGGCAAGTTCGCACTCGGCCGCGCAAAGCTTAGGCACGCCAAGAAAATCTCGCAGGGCAGCCGCATGAAAGCAGATAGAGCAAACATCTATCTGGCGGTCAAAACTCACTATATTTTACTGAACACGTAAAACAACGATGAAAAACACCTCGCAAGAACCACGCCACCACAGTTGAAACAAACGTTGATGAGCGACACAGCGCAACATGTGAGTGAGACGTTTAGTAGTAGTTTAAGTTTACGAGGGCGCCTTTATGCATAGTTCAGGTGCTGCGTTGTATTCCAATTGATAGCGGCGTGAACGCCCCCTTGTATATCTTTGAGAACAAGTACCTCTTTGTCGTCGCCCGATAAAGTAAAAGAGAGTTGTATTTTCTTTCATCCCCACACGTATATAACTGAATAGGAACTTCTTTGTCGTTGAAGAAAATCAAACCGTCTTGTTTTAATTAACAAACGGTTCTCATTTCTCAATATTTGTTCCCTCCTCACACAGTCGCGCTTCCGCTTCAGTCCCAGCTCCCATAACCACCCTGGCTAACGTCGGAGACAATTGCTTCTGGGCCGCTTTGCGCCCGAAGCTTCGCGGCCCAATTGGATAAAACTTGGACAGATGGCACGACAATCGATAGGTAGGTCGGTAGTAAAATTTCTTGAGGTCCATGAAATTCGATAGAACGGTGAATGCGTGAGCCCTCCCAGCCGTAGCATCTCAGTGAAACTACGGCGCAGATGTGATGGAGCAGACCAAGCGGGTCCCCGAGAGTATTTAGTCGACGATCCACGTAACCTAACCATGGAAAGCAACATCGCACTCCGGCAAAAATTATGGGACACACATGCGGCCGCCGCTTTCACGTCACAAGGCGCCGCGCCGCGACGCTAGATGGCGCCACGATGCAGTTTCGCACGCGATCCCATGGTCGGTATATTTTCGCTCACGACTGCGTGTATATTTACAATATAACGCTACGCTAACTATAGCAGCCGACGTACCAAACGCATGCACGAATATCACCAAGCACAGACATAAAAAACACACTTCATGTGTTACATATGTGCTACAACATTACAATATGTGCAGCCCGAGCCAATTTCGGTGCACCAAGGCTTGAAGCCCTCGTGAATGACAAGCTGTAGAAGAAAGACGTCCCCGTATTTAGAATGAGTAATTATTTTTTCCATATCCAGTGACAGCTGTCGGGGCAATTTCTAGAAATGCCACACAGCGCTGCTACGCATAACCCACAAGCCGAATGAAAACGAAGAAACTCACGTAGCTGTTTTATAGCAAAGAACAGCAGACTTTATTTCGTCCATTCCTATCGTTTCGTCTCCGAGCAACCATTTCCAAAATGCCACATTTCTTCACAAATACATTTATTTTGTGCACCCAAGCGTAAGCATTTCCTAAAGCTCTGTAACGGAGACTGGATGACGACAATATTATGCACGACGATGTACGTGATGACATTTGCAAAGAACAAGAAACTTTTGCAGCCGATTTATGCGGCCACGTTATCTGTATTTTACTCTAAGAGTAATGCGAATCATCTCGAGGAATCGTCAAAAGGCTTCATCGGTAGAGCTATTGTTGCATTCTTGGCAGGTCTACCGCAACAATTTTTCGACCAGCGATGCTAAACTTTAGATGTCCCATACACACGCAGCCGTCTCCGTTGGTACTATTCCCAAAGTGGAGCCAATGTTTCAACATGTTGCAGTCCTTGCGTAATAAAAGGGCCTTTGCCGCCCACGATATATCCTGGTGCACTTCGTGTCCCCCTTCTGGAAATATGAGAAACACAAATACTCAGTACAAATTTGCGCTTCGATGGAGCAGGACAAATGTTCTCCAGAGAAAATTGAACAATTTGGGGCATTTTAAACCGAACAACAATGATACTGTAGCATTCCATAGTGTCTTGGAAAGCATGCGCAAATATGTATAGTTCAAAAAAAGTGCGAGAAGAAGCGTGCAAATGACTCTACGATAGCACATACTACCTTAATCGCAAACGTAAGAGCTCATACTGAAAAACGAAAGGAAATGGCCTGATACTGCAGATTAAGTTTCCATTCTTATAGTAAAACAACAATAAAGATTTACCAACATCGTGGTACTTTTTTATTATTTACGGAGCAGTTGCAGCTTATGCTCCCTTTTTATTTTTAACAGCACAATTTTCAGCGCTGCCAAGCATCAGCCTTCTATTGCAGGGGACTGTGGAAACTAAGAAATAACCGCGACAATGCTCAGCCTGCTATCACATCTTTGACAGCAGTGTTCCCTCGCCATGACATTGTCGTCATCTACCACGTCATCGAATCGGCAGCGCCGCGCGGGCTGCGCCCGCAGCTGACCACTGGGGTCGAGATTATGTCTGGTTGCCTGACACAGGTCAGGCAACTGTGTGGTGTGCAAAAATGATATATGCTGGCCTGTGCGTCACATGGTTTCGTTATAGCTTATAATCGCTTCTACCGTTTTGTGAAGCAAAATTATTTATATGGCAATGTCCGCACGCGCGGCCTGCTTCACATAGTTCAGCGTGCGCGGGGTTATAAGCACAATTAAGGTGAACTGTGGGATATCGCATGTTTCAAAATAAATGTGAGAAAATTGCTGGTTCCCTTTCACTGGTCAGTAGTTCTGTGGTTCTGCGCACTGCCTTAGTTGCTCCGAAACCGGCGACGGATGCCTGACGTCATTTGGTGTATCCTGAGAAGTAGCTTGGCGGTGAGCTTTACCGAACTTTTGAAGAGAACGTGCGAAATTTGCTTTCCTGGAATCACGCGCACTTTATAAGGGTCCAACCTTCGCATAATAAAAACTACAAACAACATGATCGATGAAAGTATTGCGAAGTAGTGAATTCACAACGTCCGCTTCCACACCAAAAGTTGCTTTTGGAAAATTCATGCAAGCGATAACGATAATACGTCGGTTTCGGATTAGCGAATGCCTGTCGCTTTTACCGTTATTCGGACAAGTTCGCCCAAATGTGTTACTCTACCAGCCTTTGGCATATTGTTCTTCTGACGGCCAAACTGAAAATATTGAACACGCAAGTCAATTCTTCTTTTTGCCTATGACCGACCCTCAAGTACGCGTATTCAACCAATGTGGACAGATGTAAACGCATCCACAGAATCTGTGACTAAGCGCACTGCTGAAAAGCAGTGCCGACAGGTTAAACAGTGAACGCATTCAAGAAACATCTTCAAAGAACACATCCAAGCATCGACAACTCAAAACGTGAAAGTTGGCGTATTAGAAGTGATATAAAACCTGCCTTACGAGTTTGGAGGCAATGCTTGCAGGAATTTGGTTACTTCTTACGGTCAGACCTGGGCGAGAATATCCATTGATGCGCTTGCGTCCACTATCGATGGGTACTTGCTTTCCATATCGAACAGATGGCGTGCCGCAGCAAGCGAGGCGTCCAGTGTAGGGTTAGCAGAAACCAGGCATCGTTGGGGATTGCTTCGCAGCACCGACGCGAGTGCAGAATCGAGCAGTTCCAGATTTACCGCTCCTCCAGCCCATAGGGCCATGTAGGGTAGCCCGTTGAACACGTACAAACAGAGGACACTATGTTCCTGCAGCCCGCACATCGGATCTGTGGTTACGATGCACGCCGAGCGGCCGTTCGGGTAGACCACCGGCACGAACATCATTTCAAAACCGGGACACTGCATCGCGGCCGCGAAGTGCCTGTGCAAGCTGAAGTACTTGAACTGCATCGCAAAAACGCTGAGGCGATACAACCGCCACTGGACCGAGACAGCTGCGTGGCATTAGCCAGCAGTAAAGTCGCGCCACATACAAGAGCCGTTTTGCGTACGGTTCTGTGGCTTCCAGGTTGTAAATGATCTCAGTGAGCGCGAATTGCTGCGCAGAGCCTTTGAGTCGCCGAAGCGGGAACAGGTGGGTGTAGTCGAGCTGGTACAGTTCCTCGGCAGACAGGTTTTTCAGGTAGCGGCTGAGCGTACGCAAGTCTTTCTCTGTCATGACTTGACGCAAAATTCCCTCGGCAAGCGTCCCTATATCTAACGTTCAGGAGGGCACTCTGACAGTACCGCAACGCTTAGCCACAGTTCTTACGCTGGTAACGGGATGCGTTGCTTGTGGTCGATCCACCCTTGCACAAAAGGTGGGCGCAACGTTAATATGTCCAGAAAGTGGCAGTTGATCAGCGGTTGATGGCACTGAGCGCCATCTATGTGAGAAGCCGACACTTCCGGTGGGAAAACAAAGTGGATGTGACGCCATACTGCGTAAGAAAAATTCTGTGACGTCATATTTGATATTCGCGCGATATTTTCTGATTCGTGTTAGCTTGTGATTAGGGCTGTGTTTATAAGCAGCAGACTCGACACGAGACTGCTGTGGAAATTTTAAACTTCATTCCTTGAGTGCTTTAGGTCGATACCAGCGGTTTAAATCTAGAGCCTTATCAAACATTGGCTCATCTCTTGTGGCAAGTTCATAAAACTTAGGCATTGTGTCGCTTCGCCTTGGTTTCATGGCGAGAATAACTTCCCTGCGTGTTCCTGACGTTGGCAATAACTTGGTACTTGAATGATCTTTCTTCCACAACCCACTAAGTAAACGCACTCGGTGACGTACCATACGTTTTTGCCGCATTTCATTTTTTTTTTCAAGTTTGCAGGAGACTATGAAGTGCAGTGTGATGCTCCACATTGCAAGTGTGTTAAGGGAAAGTAATTCCTACTTATGTCTGAATTTCTTACAATTGCTTGCTTTTGTTGGCTGAAAACTAGAAAACAAGTAATTTACAGTGTCGCATACAGTGCCCAAAAACTGTGGCAATGACAAAAAGCATGTGCATCAGCACTAGGCGCCTTGTGCATAACAACCTTGTGCATAAGAAACCTTGTGCATAACAATCAAAATGCGCAATCAACATATTAGTGCACAACTGTCTTAGTGCTCGAACGAACACAGCACAGCGCCATAAGAAGATACAGTTACAATTCCCTGTAACAAGAAAGATATTTCAAACCCGAAACTTTGACGTTTGATTCTTGCCTTGCGTATCTGCCATAAACATATGCCCTTTTTAAAATGTTTCATTGGCAGGCTGGTAGTAATGATCGATATATTGTGTTTAGGGTTGATGCATAGTGATAAAGTGTTTCGAAAAGAAGAGATGTGCATTTTGAATGCCTTCAAACGTTTTATATTCCGCCGTTTATTAGGATAGGAGGAAAGATGCATGCGCGCGAACGTTGCAAGGCGCAGACATAACTAAATCACTTATCTGGCGTTGTTCATACAGCGCAACCTGCTGTGCCTAAAAAAAAAAAACTTTGTAGGAGAACGTGATAAGGCGCTTGCGACAATTTAATCAGTCAATCAATCGTGTCATGATGAAAATGGCGAACAAAGGGCTTACGAGAAAAGAACCAACTTTCTAAAACTGAGTTGAACTCTTGCTTACGGGGAAACTTCTCACCTGGATGTACCCCTTGTGTCCCATGGGGAAGGTCACAAGCTCCTCAGTCGTCAGTCCATCGGACACAGCAGTCACTGAAGCCGACACTTGCTCGCTGTGATTGCTCAGTGGCTATGGTATTGGGCTGCTGAGCACGAGGTCGCGGGATTGAATCCCGGCCACGGCGGCCGCATTTCGATGGGGGCGAAATGCGAAAACACCCGTGTACTTAGATTTAGGTGCACGTTAAAGAACCCCAGGCGGTCCAAATTTCCAGAGTCCCCCCACTACGGCGTGCCTCATAATCAGATCGTGGTTTTGGCACGTAAAACCCCATAATTTAATTAACATTTTTTTGAAGCCGCCACTTGTCCAGTGTTCGTTACTACACCCCCTCGAAAAAATTTTTACGGGACAGATTGACTCACGATGTAACACACCTCAGAAACAGCGCGCTCAACAAATGCGAAATTCCCACAACCGGAGAACAGGAATCACCAGGAGGAGCAAAACACCAAAACTTTCAGCGGCCCTGGGGCGAATTGTAAAAGACAAACTTTACGAGCGCTTTTCTATTGATTTTTTCGCAGCGTCTCTGGACGAGCCCTTTTTCTTCCAAGGGCACTAATAAAAAAAGATAAATTTTATCAACAGCAAAATAAAAGGCAATCATATTTTCTTTGCGCACCAAATGTATTTAAAACTCAATAGGAATTACATTTTGTTTGATAAAAAAAGCCTGTCATGTTTTTTTTTCTTCAAAAATAATTTTTTAACACTGTGACGCCCCCTTCAAGTAGTCGTGCTTCAAACGCCACTCCCGAAGACCCACTTGCCGATGGCGCTCACAATTGGTTCAGGAACGCTTTTCGTCCAATGCTTCGCGATCATGTGAACTGACTTTCAGGCGTACCTGCCGTTTGTGTAGGCGTAGCTAAACCTTGTGCTCAGATAGCTGCTGGTCTAGAAAAAAGAAATGCTGCATCGACAAGGGTATTCCGGCGTGATGCAGATAAAGTAATCCGCCGCAATTCACTGTTCCGTTTGGAAAGTTCAGATACTTAGATTTGCACCCTTTAGTTTAGCCCTTTTATCAAACGGGAACGGCCAACTGGAGCTGGAACGTTGAAATTCGCTGGATCACTTGAGGGCATAGGTTTCTTGCATCGAGTCAGCCTATATCAACGCGCTGCGGCCAAACATGCAAAGGATGGGAGAGTGGATTCTTTCACTGTATTTCAGAATCAACTAAATTTTAGAGCACTGTAATTAGGCGCCCGTTCCTGCGCAGAGCGTCAAGCGAACACAGCGAAGGATGAAAGAGCCAACGCGGAGCGCAGCGCGGGATGAAAGACGGCTATATTGAAGAGAGCGTGAGAAGGAACGCGGAGGAGGAGGGTATGGCAAAAGCCTGAGGAGAAAAAGCGTAGTGCCACCCAAGATGGACTCTGCGGCGACAGTGGCTACGATATGGTGCCAGAGTAGCGCGCGTCGTCTGTTCACCAATGACACCAACGATAAGGATGTGGCGAGCGCGTCCACCAATACCATATATGGAAACAAAGCACTGCATGAGCGGAGGCCTGTCTGCGGCGGCTGCTGTGAATCGCGCCCACGCGTCACCTAAGCGGTGCCTCAAAGCTCATTCAGTTCTGCTCAAGCTCCTTTACGTTTTGAATTACGGCTACCGCGTGCCGTTATCGGGCCTGTGCAATGCCATGCGGGAGTACTGCCCTGTTTACTTCTACAAGAGTAACGGCAGTACTCCGGTTTTATGACGTTGTTCATTTTGATCTCGTATAACAGCTATGCATTTATTTCGTGAGGTTCTTGCCGTGTATTATGAGGGACGCTGCAATGGTGGAGTTCAGAATACTTTTCACAATCTGTTGTATATGAATTTTACTATATCAGATAAAGAAGCCTAAGTTTGTCATAAAACGACGTAACCTCCATAAATTGATTCAGGAGAGGTAACTGTTCTTTGTGACCGCAGAAACACATCATTCTGCCCTTAAGCGAAAGAATCACCACTGAAATATTTGTTTAGACCTTTGATATTGTATAAAGAAGCGACAAAAGCAAGTCGGTCTGCAATTTAAGTTTAATGACGATGCTGCAGACTATGCACATCAAACATGCTGCCCTCTGCTCGCATCTTATTGTATTGGAATATAAGCGAATAGTATTATGTATTTGCTTGCTACGCCTATGCGAAAGCGCATGTGGGTACACATGCGCTTTCTTACATTTCTTAAAGGGGGGCACCTCGCGGCTACATTCGGATATCGCGGGCGCGCAAGGAAGAAGCGCAGAAACATGCACGCTTGCAGTGATGGAGGGACGCGCATGCGCGTTAGCGTCGGTCTCGACACCAGGGGTGAGCCGCCAGAAGGAGAGGAGGGCCGTTTCGCCACGCGCTCGCGTGCCCCGCAATATTTTGTGGCCGAGTGTACTTCAGCCTGCAGCTGGTGCTGCCTAAATTATATTACACGTCGGTGAATGAAAGTAAAACGAGGAAGTCGTTTATATGGCACAAAATTAACATAATAAATAAGCGTTCCTGTGGATACAGGTGCTGAAGTAGCTTCACCTTGCCGAGTTCTTACAGCGTGGCAACCAGTGCTGGTAGCACCACTGCTCACAGCCAAAAAACAAAAGTGCACTTCAGGCTGTCGCAAGCAATGGTTAATTGTATAGCATATTTGCGACCAAAGCTGAAACGACCATGCAATAGTACTTGTAGGTAGCAGTAGTATGCTTTATTTCCACAAAACAAAATACAGAATTGCGGAGGGAAAGTGGGGAAAAAAGCTGCTCGTGGCAGCGTGCCAGTGAGTTTACTCACTGTTGCTTAGAGAGCACACATTGAGTAATCTTAAGTTTGGCTCTGAGTGGCGGTGTTGCCGTTGTTCAATCGCGTCCTAGCCTAACGGCGTCGCCGTGCAACCCGATGACGAGGCCAAGGTTTGCGCTGCGGACGGCGACGGATGACACGAAAGTGCGGAACGAGCTCAGAAACAAGTAATGCTGTAACGGTGATTAATATTTTATTGTAGCGAGAGTTACATTGGCCACATTCTCGCCGTTTCGCTGTTGTCGGTGGCCGGTGGCCGCACCGCGAGCTGAGCCGTTGCCTAGCTACCGCCGCAGCTGGCAGCGCCGCTCGCCGCGCCATCTGGCACGACGCCAGAGGAGGAGCCGGTGAAACCCCGAGCCGAGCCGTTGCCTCCGGCGTTGCATCGCCGGAGGAGCCGGCGTTGCATCGTATATATAGAAGGGGCGGCTCGAGTTGTATTCGTCGGCAGATATGGAAAGTGAGTCGGAGAGACTGAACGAAGCCAGGCTTCGTCGTCGGAACGAATCCAAGAGGAGGCAGCGAGCCGAGGAGACGGAGGAGGAACGAGCCGCACGCCTCGAGAAGCGTCGTAAGTACGAAGTGGCCAGGCGAGTATAATCAGAAGAGGATGGTTCGTCATCTAGCTCGGCATCTCGTTCCAGGGCCGTGAATAAGCAACGGAACGAAACACCAAGCTAAACAATAACATTAACCGTACCTCTTGCTACGCACACCCAGGCATAACTGAGTTAGTTAAGCCACAGCCAATTTTCACGCTAACTGTCGTGTATTATGAAAACACCTGTTCGCATGTATGAAAGCAGAAATATTGTAACTTACAAAATGTTGACTGCAGTGTCGCGACAGCACACCTATACATTTCGAAAAGCAACTGCGCTCTGCAACCACCTTTGATTGGGTTGGTGAACGCCGCCGCCGCCACCGCTGCCGCCGCTGTTGTTGTTGTACAAGACGCGACTGAGGTGCATGAAAGCATGTATATACATGAAAGGAGCCTGGCACAGAGGAAAGGCGACGCGAGAAGCTTATTTGGGCCTATCCATCGCGTCGCATGTGTACAATGCCCTCTGTAGCTCCCTAGCCGTCGCCACATTAGCCTCTTGACAGCTGCAATTATCCGTGACTCCCCTTAAAAGCATTCCAGAAACTGCTGCGCTTACCATTTTACTAACGTACAAGTCCAGAGAGGAAGTAGACAGAATGGTAGAGAGAAGGCAGGGAGAACGGGTAGAGAACGGGTCGAACCAACGCAGTCACGAAACGACTGATTAACCGCTTTGCCACTCTTCACTCGCTGTTCCTATACTGAGGAGAGAACGGGAGAAGGAAAACGTTACATGAGAAGGCAAGGAAATGCTGCTACTAGACACGACAGCCGTTGTGCACAAACTGACGGTACGGTAGGGTACATTTCTGCTATTTCAGAAAAAGTAAGCCCCTTGCAAAGTTGCCAAGCGGACAGCTGTCGCAGCGCGTGCCGATGCAAAGCCGCGATAAAATACCGTAGTGCCTAGGCGACACCACGGGAGGGGTCCCGCGTCAAATCAACGCTTCTGTGCCCGCCGTGGTAGCTTTTAGGCTGTGGCATTGCTCGAGGTCGCGAGTTCGATCCCCATAACGGCAGCCGCATTTCGACGGGAGCGAAATACAAAAGAGCGTTCGTGCACAGATGCACGTTGAACAACCCAAAGGGGTCAAAATTAATCCGGAGTCCGCCCATATGGCGTGCCTCATATTCCGATTGTGGAGTTAGCACGTACAAACCTCTTAACTAAATTAATGTTTAACACTTCTGCCAGGACGTGATGTACCATCTGAGGCGATGATAGCGCTCAACGCTCTCACAGATTATGAACAACGGCGCACAAGAACGCCTCAAGAAAACACGTCTCCCTGTACTTTCTGTGTACTCCGCAGACAAACAGCAGTGGAGCACGCAAGGTAACGTTTAAGATGGACTCACCACTTTCGTATTGGGCTAAATGATGAAATTAAACATTCGCCGTCAACATCACCGCTAAATATCGTCAATCAAAGCAAACAGCACAGAAAGCTTCGCTTAAATCAATTCCCACAGTGCGTGAGATTCGCATATTTTTATTATGTTTTAGAATCTGTTGCACTTTTGAAGGTCAAAAAACAGTATTCGTCATTGAGCAGCTGCGGCAACCAATTCTACGGAAAACAGGGCAACTTTTACCTAGGCGCGATGAAGTGCAGAGTACATTGTGCTCTGCTTCGCAAGAGGCGGGTCAAGTATTTTGGCTTTGGTGCTGACGAGGTCAGTTTGGCTCGAAAGGTGGAGCAGGGATAGCGATATCAAAATATTTCAGAACCACACAAAGTAAGATTCGTAGTTTTATCGGCATTCTGAACTGCACTGGAAATTGCCGTACTAAAAAAATCAACAGGCATGGTGTCACTCGTACAGAGGCAAACATCAACGGATATCTCACTCGATAATTGCGAACACATGCGGTCACAACGCTGGAGGGACGAAAATTGCCCCCCGCGGAGTACTACGTTTTGTGCTTCCTCTGAAAGGCGTCTCCGAAATTGCGGATTACTTGACCTCCAACCCTAGCCGATATCGCGCACATACAGCCACTGGCCATCTCGACCCACCAAATATTGCACCCGCCACAGATTACCTCTGAAACAGAGAGAGACACCAAAGAATAAATGTAAGGCAGGGAGGTTGACGAGGGCTGAGTTCGGATGACTACCTTCCACTGGGGGAGAGAGGAAAAGGGAGGACAAAAATAAGGGAAGAGAACGTTCACTGTTGATATCGCCGACGTAGTGACAGTTCTCTGCTTTCAGGAAATGGTCCCAAGATCTTGTTCAAGATGAACCTGTTTTCCACCCAATCGATGTAGAGCTGTGCGAAGGTCATGCCTTTCAGTTTCAAAGGATAGACAGTAGTACATGAGGTGTCTTTTGGTCTCTTCGACAATGCAGGTATTGCATTCGGTGCTATCAGGCGTTTAAATAAAAAGAAAAGTCGCAGTTTCGCCCGAAAGGCGAAGTATCAATTGTGGCAGCAAATTATTGCACAGCTATGCGGAGTAAGGATA
This sequence comes from Dermacentor silvarum, assembly GCF_013339745.2. Classification (NCBI taxonomy): domain Eukaryota; kingdom Metazoa; phylum Arthropoda; class Arachnida; order Ixodida; family Ixodidae; genus Dermacentor; species Dermacentor silvarum. Next base: position 65,313,901 of record NC_051162.1, read on the forward strand.
GTAGTTTTATCAGCCGTATATACTTGCAAACAAAGGCATACGAACTAAATTAAGAAGCATGGTATCACGCGCGCACAAGCAAACATGAACGTATCTCACTCGATGAGCACGGAATCTCGCTGCCAAAACGCTGGAGTGAGTAAGCGCACGAGCAGCAGCAAGTGAATTGAGCTTCGTGCTGCCGCTCGCATCAACGCGCACTAAACCGCCGAAACACAGCGCAGGGCGGACTCGGTCCCCTCGGGAGATGACTTTCAAGATACAGCGGGCCGGGCGGGCACGCGCGGCGTAAAACACGCTCCCCCCCCCCCCCCCTTAGTCTACCCTCCCCCGGGAGCCTTGCGACCTCTGCGTGCCGAAGTAGAACGCGCCTCCACCGCCACTGTACCTTCCCTCCCGAGCGTTACGCGCGACTGGAAGACGGCGCGCTTCCTTCCCGCTTCCCTTCCTTCCGTGAGCGAGATTGAGCCGCGATCGCCGCCCCACCCTCGCTCGCTTTCACTCGCACGCACAGCATACGGCGCTTGGCGACGATTTTATAGCCGTTGGAATTTATAGGGAACCTCACGTTGACGACGGCGGCGACGGCAGAAATGCGCATGGAGTGTCCATTTAATTGCAATCGCAATAAAATGAAATAGGGCGCCGGCTGCGTATGCGCTCTGCAGCGCGGATTGTTATGCGCAGCCACGATTGTGCTATCAGAAGACACGCGCGCTCAGTTGCTCGCCTAACAGCGCGCTTGATCACGTTACAGCGCGCTCATTTTGTATTCACGTATAACAAGCAGTCCAACAAAGAAATTTTTATGTTCCAAAAACCGTTGAGTATAAAGTGGTGTTCCGTTAGGGGGTATATGTGCTGATGGGATACGAGTGAATTTAACTGAATTGAATTCTGCTGTTTTACGTGCCAAAACCCCGATTTGATTATGAGCCACGCCGCAGTGGGGGTGTCCCGATTAATTTTGGCCACCATACCGTGCGCTTAATGCGCAGGACAAGGCCATTTTTTTGCATTTCGCCCTCATCAAAATGCGGCCGCGAATGCCTGGAAATGGGATATTGTTATAATAGAGATGCATTAACAGTGGCTCAAAAGGTCAAACTACTCAAGTTAGCTTTCAAGTGTTTTCTATGTCAAAAGAGCGAGAAATGCTGCGGCAGTAATGGGCGAACCTTTGTTTCTCTTTAGCTACACGTGTAGCCGGGCTTGTTGGTGCATATTCAGTATATTTAAAGTAGCGCAACCTGGAAAACGGAAGAAGAAAGAGGAAGGGACGAGCGCTTTACTGTCAACAAGACTTATTCGGATGATGGCCGCTTATACACATGCATATTTACTCATGCGCAAAGGGGCCCACTGTAATCGACATGTGCTTACAGGCAAGAACCAAGAAAGTACCTTTCACTCCCGCAACCACCGATGTGTCACTGATACTAAGTTTTCTATTCGTCCTAATATAAATGTTTCTACCAGTTCTTTTGTCACGACTCTTCAGCTGCACTTTGCACTCGTTTTTTCCTGCTTTTATTAGTTTTTATACTTCGGTTTCTTTCTTCGCCTTTTATCTTCGCAAATTGGACGATGGAGACGGCAAGGTTGCACCATGACGACACGAGAAATGGCGTTGACTTCTTCATGCGCGACAACAGTCGCGGTCGTCGCAGCCGCGTAGGAAGAGTAGAAAGACAGCACAAACCCAGATGCGAGATAATAGCTTCTATCGCTGTAAAATGTCTCCAGTTAGGGGTTTTAAAAGCCAGCTCCAGATTTAAATACGACGTTGCATTTCATTGCTGGTGGTCCGACATAATGCGGTTAGGCGAATAATTACCATGTTTACTGTCCTATAAATGGCCAGATGTTTAGCTGTTAGGTGAAAATTTTTGAGGTGCATCGAAATGGCGAAGTGAAGGGATCCGCCGCGCGTTACCGCATGTTTGGCGCTCGCCATGCCATCAATTTAGGGTGTACATTTCATATTTTTACGAAATCAGACAAGCAGACGCCGACAATGGCCACCGCACGGATACAACGTTGGGCGCTCCACCTGGGGGCCTACTGATACCGGCTACAATACGCACCAGGACGACAGATGCTGAACGCTGACGCCCTGAGCCGACTTCCGCAGCGATCTCCGGAACCTGACGACGACGGTGAGCCGCCCGAATATGTGCTGTCGCTAAACAAGCTGAAGAATGGCGCTATAACAACGCATAAGCTGAAGGCATTAACGTCTTCTGACCTTGTCCTGGACGAGGTCAAACGGTACATACTACATGGGTGGCCCAGAAACGCAAACGAAATGGCCCGGGCGGTACTGCCGTTTTTTGACCGTAAGTTCGAACTATCCGTAGCACATGAGCTGGTGTACTTGGGTAATAGAGTCATAATACCAACCGAAGCTAGAGAGCGAGTGCTGCATCTTCAAAAAGAAGAATACACGGAATAAATATTCAATGGTCGAGCGTGTAATCTAACATCTGTCTGACTGCGAAATGTATGCGCTTCCCTGCTGCTGAGTTGAACTTTTTTGTTCAATAGCGAATGCCTCGAGCATATGCGCTCGTAGCACATGCTATTATGGTGGCGTGAGGCTGTGCTTTATTTCGCAAATGACATCAAAGATGTCGGCTCATTTACCGTTCCAGAAACGTGTTATTGACAGTGTATAAGTCAATGTACAATCGAGTGCAAAATTCTACACACCACGGGAGCGGCGACTAAAGCCCCTATATAGGAAAAGTACCGCCATCTTTTTATCAACACCCCTTCTCTCTCTCCTGTGTCTCTGATTGGACGATGACAGCGTGTGCTTTCACTTCTTTATATTTTGTGTTTTCCCGCCTCAGGGCCACGTCGAAAGTCACTCTGCACAGCCGCAGTCGCCGGCGCGGCTGCGGCGCGCGCCCAGACTGAAAGCTTCAACAGGGACTTTCAAGGGGCGCCACCGTCGACTAGCTTTCGCCAGCACAAAGTAAAGAAAAAAACCAGTGCTTTAGGAAAGGACACAGCGGAGGAAAGATTAGATGGCGGTACTTTTACTATATAGGGATTTAAGGCTCATCGCGGTCGCCGCGCGGCCACCGCTCCTATAGGTCGCGAAGCTTCGGATGAAAAGTGGTTCAGAACGAAGTGTCACCGCCATCAGCAAGAGTGGTTATGGGAGCAGCGATTGAAGCGCGACTATGTTTTGATGGAACAAACATTGGGAAAGAGAAAAGCGTTTTATAAATAAAGAGAGACACAGTTAGATTCATTCAACGAAAATAAAGTTCCTAATCAGTTTTATATACGGATGGCGAGAAAAGAAGAGACAATTCTGTTTCACTTGGTCATTATTAATAAATACCTTTTTTTCAGCGCCCACCGATAGCGGTGGGCGTTGAAGCCGCTATCACTTGCAATGCGATGCAGCTCTTGAAGTGTGCAGAAAGGCGCGCTCGTAAAGGTAACCTGTTACAATACGCCCCCCTCACATGTTGTGTTGTTTCGCTGACCGACGTTTGTCTGAATTTGGTGACGCGGGTAGACTCATTGTTTCTTAACCTATTCAGTCAAAAGCAGTAAGTTGCGGCCGCCAGATAACTGTTTATATTGGTGGTTTTCGTGCGACAGCGCTGGCCGACGGGCTTGGCGTCCGACGAAAGAACGAACACTCTACGCCCAAAGCGTTCGTCGGCCTCTAAAGAAAGTATGTTCTGTGCAGGGATGCGATTTCGACACCAGTACTATATTCTAGGCACTGTACCCGTACGGCTGACCTTTTCCTGCATCGCTTTCCGCGCTGAAAGCTCGCAACGCCCATCAAGTTGTATGGCGGGGCATTTGAATATACAGCTGTAGTGGCAGGCCTCCGAAAACAAATTTCGTGCCTTTGAAAACAAAATGACGTCCCTTCTGTTTTAACGGATATGACGTCACTTTATTTTTTCTTCCCCCGGAAGTGTTCCCTCCTCACACAGATGGCGCTAAGCCCCATGAAGCGCCGATGAACCGTCATGTTTTGAATGGATGGGCTTCTATGGAAGCTTCGCTACCAAGGTATATCTACCTTGGTTTGAACGTGGACTTTCTAGGGCCGCCACCGTCTACTTGCTTTCACAAGCAAAAAAAAAATAATGAAAAAAATCACATCATCCCACCCTACGGGCAACCATGGTGGGATACGAAAGCATCGTGGGGGGTGCGCATCGAGTTTCCGTTTCGTTTCACTTGGCAACACAACACAATGAAAGTTAGAGTGAGAGAATGTATTGAGAAGAGAGGAGACGTTTGAACGGGGTTGTTGCGTCTTTATTTAGAGAACGTACGTGATTCCTAGCGTCGGTGCGCGCAGTATCTTGAAGACGATCCCGAAGTTGGGGGTCCGCTTGCCGACGCTGACGTTTACGTTCGGCTTCCCGAGCCTTCCTCTGCTCCGCGGTGGTGGCGCTGCCGCTGCAACTAGCGCCGACGTTGACGTTGTTCATGGCGTTCGCACATCGCTGCAGAGAGAGAGAATGACGGAAGCACAGCGAACGCGCGCTTTATACTGCGCCGCGACACTTGCGCCGCCTACCGGCGTACCCCTAGAGAGAGAGGGAGTGAGAGAGAGAGTTATTTGCAATGATGTGCGGCGCCGCACCTGTGACGGAGAGAGGGAGAGGGGAGGAGAGCGCACACCAGCGTAGGAGAGGAGAATAAGGGAGAGTTGCGCGTGCGCAGTATGGGTGCGGATGCCGCAGAACGGACACTGCCCCCAGCATAAAATGCTCTCGCATCTAAAAAGTAAGCGCTTTAGGAGACGATACGACGGAGGAAAGAGTATATGGCGGTACTTTTACTTTATAGGGGCTTTAGAGTGAAAATGAAAGTACCGCCATCCTTTGATCAACGCCGCTTCTCTCTCTCCTGTATCTCCGATTGGACGATGATAGCGCGCGCTTTCACTTCTTTATATTTTGTTTTTTTCCGCCTCAGAGCCATGTTGAAAGTCCTCTGCGCAGCCGCAGTCGCCGGCGGTGGCGGCGGCGCGCGCCCGGCCTGAAAGCTTCAACTTGGACTTTCTAGGTGCGCCACCTTGGACTTGCTTTCGCAAGCAAAAAGTAAAGAAAAAAAACAGTACTTTAGGAGAGGAGACGGCGGAGGAAAGAGTAGATGGCGGTACTTTTCTTATATAGGGACTTTAGACTAAACTGCATTGCTGCGTCTTCTGACGGCTACGCGCCTAAGTTCGAGAGCGCGTACTGCGCACGCGCGTTCTTTTTTTACTTGCGAGCCTGCTCGTTCGGTCGCTTCAACCGCGCGCGCAACGGAACGCGGGAGATATCACAAGGTGCCTGTTCTGCAGTCGGCGTGGAATCGCTCGAGTGATGATATCGTCATATCGTGACGAAAACACTTCTTTAGTACTGGCAGCGCGCGGAGCGCGCCACTCTCTGCGCCTTGCTTCTAGAAGCTCCGCGGCGTGGAAGGTATGCTTTGCGTCACTTTTTCTGAAATCGAATTATGTCATAAGGTCAGGAGGCAGCGATGTGTTTTGTGCTCTACTTAGGGGAATTAAGCATGATGCAATTATTTGTGGTACACAGTCCAAATATCATGCACCCGGACAGAAGCGTGAAACCAGCAAATATTGAGCAGCTGTAGAGAAGAGCCAGGGAAGAGAACGAAGAATAAACGCAGATTTTATTTTCTGTTACCGAGAAAAAATTTTTAAAAAGTTACAGGCCTGCGCCGCACATGCAGCACAGTCACAGCGTGAGCTGGTTGAGCGGCGCATGATGAGCTCCAATTTCGGCAACACGCACAACAGGGTCTTCGCGGTAAACTGTCTTCGCTTCGATTTTGACGAGAACGATCTGAACTGTCCGCCCGGCGTCGACGGGGCGAGCTGCGGCTTCTAATGCTCTTTGCACAGCAGTCTGCTGAGCCCGATGATGCCTGGTTGTAGCAGCGCAAGTAGCTCTATGATCCGCAAGGTTCGTACCTTGCGAGGAGACCTCATAACGTATACCAAAGAGGTTCCCTAGAATACGTGGCGCATATCTAACATAGGGATAGCGTTGATTGCGAACCTCGTCTGAACCGCATCTCGTCGTCTGCGCCTGCGCACATGGCGGTTGCAGGAACTTTAACTAGATGGCGCCACCATACTGGCGGAGGCTCGGGTCGTCTGCGCCTGCGTGCCTGCCTATAGGGCGTGTTCCAAGGGAATATTTCTGCTGCTGATAGCAAGCACTTGCGTGGCTCAGTGGTAAAGTATCCGACTCCCACGCAGCGGGCCTGGCTTCGATCCCGGCGGATAGCGGGTTCTTTTTTGTAGCGTTAGCTACACTGGCCTAGCCAAGCCCGTTTCGCGCGGCACATCATGAGTCGTGCTGCGCATGCGCAAGGATCAGTGATGTCACATGGCTTGCGCACCGGAGCCACCGGAGCCGGCCCCTCTCGCGCACTCCGCCGCCGCCGCGCGCGACTCACCGCTGCCGGTCTGCGCATTCCAGAGGAGTGACGTCGTAGCCGTGGTAGACGCACTGGCGCCGGCGCGCGCTCGCTGTGCAGTCGCCGTATGACACTGCGCTGGAGCCGCTGCGCTTCTGACTGGCGTTTGCCAGTGTGGTATAGCCATGGAGAAGGAGAGCGCAAATGCTGCTCAACAGCACAGAAGAACGGAGAAGCTTGACTCATCGGATCCCGAAGTAGTTGCCTGGCAATTAGCGGTTGAGCGTAGGAGGAATGAACAGAAGAAGGCTATATACATGTGCCACATAATACGTATACCGCGTGTGTGTCATTGGAGCAGCAGTAAGCATGACAATCAAGCTAATCCTTGACAATCTAGATAACCAGGAAAGCTAAGAATAATCAGCTGAACCTTTGCTAACGCTACGTATATCCTGGCATAGCCGAGCTAAGCCACTGCAACTTTTTTTTTTCACATTTCCGGCGATAGCAGTTACGGCCCATCTCCACCAGCGGCATCATCGCGAACCGAAACGGCTATTGGAATGAGCCCATAACAGCTTACGCTGTAAAACATGACGGAGATGTAAGATGGGTGACCGCTTTCAATACTCGATCAGATTCCCATCAGCGGCAGTCACTTGCGCCGCACAGAGTGGCACCGATTCGTGCAGTGCGGCCACGTTCTCTGGGCGTGTACGAAGCGCTTCCCACTTCTCATGCACTGCAGTGCATAGGATGCCTTTTGCCACACTTCCCAGGTTCCGCTGAGTACGATTTGGACTGAGTACCACAAATAATTTCATCATGCTTAAGTTCCCCGAAGTAGAGCGCAAAAGACATCGCTGCTTCCTTACCTTATCACATAATTCGATTTCAGAAAAAGTCACGCAAAGCATGTCTTCCGCGCCGCGGAGCTTCTAGAAGCAAGGCGCAGAGAGTGACACGAGGTCGCGGGATCGAATCCCGGCCACGGCGGCCGCGTTTCGATGGTGGCGAAATGCGAAAACACCCGTGTACTTAGATTTAGATGCACGTTAAAGAACCCCAGGTGGTCCAAATTTCTGGAGTCCATCACTACGGCGTGCCTCATAATCAGCTCGTGGTTTTGGCACGTAAAATTACATCGCTCCGAGCGCTGCCAGTACAAATTAAGTGTTTTCGTCACGATATGACGATATCATCATTCGGGCGATTCCACGGCGACTGTAGAAGTGGCACCTTGCGCTCCCTCTCGTGTTCCGGTGCGCGCGCGCTTGAAGCGACCCAACGAGCATGCTGACAGGTAAAAAAGGACGGGCGTGCGCAGTACGCGCTCTCGAACTTTAGGCGCGCAGCCGTTAGAAGGCGCACCAATACAGTTTACTCGTCGCTTCCGTGGTCTCTAGAATTTTGCATACGATTGTACTATGAAAACGTTCAGTGCCATATTTCGGTAATAAGAAAGGGCGTAAAGCTTGCCTCATAAGGGTCCAGGTTAGAATCGCACGCGTCTGGGCACTCGTGACGGTTTTGGTTCGGCGAAGGGTTAGACTCTCTCCTCGAGATTTAGGACTCAGCAGGTAAGTCCTCTCTGAAAGTGCTGATTCGCCGCACCAAGCGCACCTTCCCGGAAGATGAATGATCCAACATATCATTGTTCAGTATTTCCTTTCAGCACTGAAGTGATCACACAAAAGAGACGACGCAGATTTACTGGACCTGCAGCCGATATGGCAACGTATGGCAGCCGGTACCATACTGACAAGCAGATAACACCTGTGTTCTTCTGTCCCTGACACCTGGTCAGTGGTAATGATGCAGGCACACCGGGAAATTGGGTTGGGCACAGGTACGAACGTCATGTGACAACCTTGAACGTGCATAGCGACCGCGAAGCGCTTGTGTAGAGCGAAGTATATCATCGGCACTTGGAACACGTTGACACGATACAGTACCCAAATGTAGTGGAAGTTCCACTCCGTAAGCCAGCAGTACAACCTGGCGACATACCAAAGGCGCCTTTCAAGCGGGTATATATGCCTTCCAAATGGCGACGAATCAAAACCAAGGTACTTGCTTTAGTTTTGCCTTTGAGGGTCGGAAGACAGAACACTGCAGCGTAATCCGACCGGTGTAGTTGAACAGTTGTCAGCACGTTAAATCGGTCGAACAGTGTCTGCAAATCTTTTTCCGTCATGATTTGCACTGAAGTATTGCAGGTGAGCTGCACAGCGCGTGTCGTTCAGACGAGTTCTTCGACAGCACCCGAACGCGTAGGCACCGTTTCGCGCTCGTAGTACGATGAATTGCTTCTCCTAAGCCGTTGCCAAGCAGTGGGTGTCCTTTCGGTCAACGCAGACGTAGCTGAAGGTTACGATCACGGGATCACTGGTCGAAAAAGGGGCGAGTGCATTATCAGCAGGCCTAGACACAAGACCACCTCTGCAATACGTTCTGCACGCTTTCGCTCCGGTGCTAGGATGATTAAAAATTCGCCATGTTTGAAATTAAACAGTTAAGTGAGCCTGTAGTCGTGCGATTTGGGATGGGGGAATGTGGTACTGTTGCAGACACACGGAATGTGTGCCAGTTATGATGTGTTGGGGTGAGAAGTAACATTAAAGAAAGAAAACAGCGCTTTTCCACGACTTCCATCACCAACAGCAGATAAGAATTCCGCGTAAGCTGTTCCGAATGAAATGCGCCGTGTTCTGTTCTCACGCTTGGTAGTTGTTCCTGTTTGGCGTAATAGAATAAAATCTGTGGGTTCCAGTTAAATGAAATCGTGAATTACAACCTTTGGTATTAGACCGTTTTAGCAGAGCGCCGCTATACGCTCCGCTCCGCTCAGATTTCATGCTCTGAGATACTGCGGGGAACTGCGTAGATTTCGCATTTGATAAGCTCGTCTTGCCGAGACGCGAGCGACGCGCTATCAACTCGGCTGCAAAACGACGAAGAGGCCAAGCAGACACGCTGTCAACATAGAGAAAGAAATTCCTTTCTCTATGCTGTCACGCTCCGCTCAGTCGGCTTTGTAGCGGAGCGAGGGAGGCGGTCTTCGTTCCGCTGCCGGTTTGAGCGTTGTGCGCAAGCGCAATAGCGTTCCCACTAAGCGGCTGTGTGGCATTTTCTAGCATATGCCGGTCTGAGCGCAGCGGACATTAAGCGGTCAGCTAAAACACTATATTCCGACGTTCCTGGTGCGCCATGTGACCCTAGTGTAGCTATCCTATTGTTCTTGCGCAGGACATACTGCAGCACTAGACCTTTCAGGCCGTCCACGTTGGTCGAAAGAATTGCATCAAAAGAAATGAATCAGAATGATGGCGCGAACAAAACAATTTCGCTGCATTACATGCAGGGTGTTTCAAAGAACACTTTCAAAATTTATATAAGGTTGCCTGTGGCAGATAGCCCAATTCTAATTAATGAGCTCGTCTACTCGAAGAGGCGGACATTAGTTGCACAAAAAATTGAAATGCATAATCGAATAATCAACAAAAATTACCCGCCGTGGTTGCTCAGTGGCTATGGTGTTGGGCAGCTGAGCACGAGGTCGCGGGATGAAATCCCGGCCACGGCGGCCGCATTTCGATGGGGGCGAAATGCGAAAACACCCGTGTACTTAGATTTAAGTGCACGTTAAAGAACCCCAGGTGGTCCAAATTTCCGGAGTCACGCACTACGGCGTGCCTCATAATCAGATCGTGGTTTTGGCACGTAAAACCCCATAATTTATTTTTTTAATCAACAAAAATTCACTAATTAAGCTTTTAACTAATTACCTGACGGCTCGTTTTGCAATTTACAAATTGTAGCCGTCGAGTTTGCAGAGCGGATCCACTTGGAATTAATTCTCAGGATGACACCAGTTTCGAGATAATAATTCCCGAACTTTGCGGAGAAATGCATTGGCGTTCCAATTAATTTTGTGTCTCAATGCATAAAGCGACGTTTTGTTAAGAAATCCATCCTTCGCAGCGCAAGGATGGCTTTATTGTTCGGCTCGACGCTTAAGAACACAAAAGAAAAAAGAAATCTTCGAAGTTAGTGAACGCTGTTTTCAGTTAATTAAGTGGCGAAATTCTTTCTATTTGAGCCTGACGCACTTTATAGTTTTTGTAGTTATGTGTTCACTCTAGTCGAATATTTAGCTTAGCTACATGTGCACGCTAATACTAAGCTCCCATCACCTAGCGTGCCGATGCTTTCATCTTTATTCGGCTGGCCTTTGGCGCTCCCTTCGTGCGATATGGCACTTTCGACGCTGTGTGAATCACGCAGTAAGATAAACAGGAGCACCATGATAAAGCCTTTCAAGTTGTGTCATGGTGAGCCAGCTGCTTTGCGACGGAAATCACAGATGGCGCTAAATATTTTTTTTATTATTATTTCAAGATACCTTGCAGGGCCCATGAGGTGCATTGAGTAAGGGGGGCATCCCTCAAAGACAGTTTTACATGCGAATACCGGGATAAGAAGACCGCAAAAATTAGTAAAAATCATTGTCGCAAAACAGGGTTACAAGTGAAGCAGATGCGTTAGCGTACAAAACATCGGCTAAATTTTATCACTCTAATTACTCGCGCACATTTCAAGCATCTTGAAAGAAAATGTGTAGTTCAAAGTTTGAAAGAGAGCAACCCAAACAATACTAAGAATACGCAGATAAACGGAAATAACAGTGCAGGCTAGCGTGCAAAATATTGGATAAATTTTACCAAGCCCATTGTTCGCGCACATAATCAAACACCGCGTAAGAAAACAAGTGTAGTTTAAAGTATGAAAGAGAAGGGAAAATCAGCGTGACGTTAAATAGAAATAGAGAGCACGACTTACCGAATGACACAATTTTAGGACAGAAACTGCAAGTTCAGGAGTTTCTTGAATGTGTCTCTGTTCGTTTACATGGCAGTGCTGTCAGGGAGGGAATTCCACAAGTGGATGGCTCGTGGCAAAGCTGACAAATTAAATGCATCCGTGTTTCCGCAGATGCCAGTTAAACTTAAATCATTATTCAGTCGCCGTTATATGGAACTTGCACGTTACAACAGCAAAGACGATGACTTCATTTGGCGAGCATATTTATAAATCAAGGACAGCAATGCCACGCCACGACGACAACTTAGCGCAGGAAGCGAAATGTCAAGTTTTATTCGAGTTATGCTTGACTGCCTATTGAAATTGCGGCAAATGAATCGACTAGCTCGGTTTCGCGAATGTAACCTATTGTTTTAACACGAAAGTGTTTTATGCCGGGGTCCACCAAGACTTCACTGACGTATTTCCGTCACGGAAATACGTCACACGAACATACACGAACATAATACAAAGAAAGAAACCAGAAGAAAAAGTTCCACAAACATGCAAAATTTGGAAATCGAACCCACGACCTCTCGGTCCGCGACGATAGATCGCCGAACGTTTAACCCATTGCGCCACAAACGCATTTGCAGAGAGTTACACAGACGCGCCTTATATATCTAACACTCCTCCGTGTACCCGCGCTCTTGCTCGGGGCGGTGCCGCCGCCTACGAGCAGAAAAGAGAAGTACTGCATTATGACACTAACGCGCACCGACAGTGAACGCTTCGGTGGTCTCAGCACTACGACGCCTCGATGCCAGCATTCGAAGGGACGCTGGCATCAAGAAGCACTACCAAGCACTAGGTGGCGTTCACCGTACTCAGTACAGCGGAGCGTGGCCTCCGCAATTAGCTCTGAAAATGTTTCTGAAGTTGATCGCGGAGGCTGCAATTACGACGCGCTGTACGCGCTGATTTGACTCGGTGACGATTCAGTTACGTGCTTTGTCTTGCGCGTTGTATTAGTGTGTCAGTTACGTGCTTCGTCTTTCGCGTTGTGCTAGCGTGTGCAGCGTAGTGCAGCTTCCATATGCACGACGGTTGCTCATGGTCATCGACGTTGGTAGTCGTGATGGAGGAGACGTGCCACCAGGCGTCAGCGTGGGTGCATCAACGCCTAAGGGCGCTTTAGCCACAAAACAACAATAGACATTATATATCAATGTGCAATAAACATTACACTACTTCTGTGAAGACACGTTTCACTTTCGTGTTCTATACCGATTCCTATATAAGAGGGATCAACCACATTTTTTTGTACCATTAGCGCACGTGGTTGTTATGTGAGAGGCCCAGGGAAGATTTGCTGCAAAATTAACGCCTACATATTTGTACAGTGAAGCTTCAGATACTAGATCCGCATTTACATAATAAGAAAATTTTCAGTTAAAGTGTCTGCGTGTGAAATTCATTTCCTTGCATTTAGAACAGTTAGGTGTCATTTGCCAGGTGTTGCACCAGTCGCTAATGTGTTGAAGGTCACCTTGGAGAATGAGGTGGTCTTCAAAGCTGGTAATTGGCCGGTAACCATCATAAACAAAAATTGGCGAGCAGCAAGAGATTTTCTTGGGCAGGTCGCTGACGTATATTAGAAATAGCAATGGTCCTAATACACTTCCCTGTGGTACACCGGAATTCACATAGGTGAGGGGTGATGCAAAATTGTTCACAAATGTAAATTGGTGACGGTTAGTTAGGAAGTTACGGATCCAAGATAGCGTTAAATAAAAGTTGTCGCAGTTTCACCTGAAAGGCGAAGCATCAATTGCGATAGCAAATTTGTAGAGAGGTATACGGAGTAATAATAGTAGCTTTATCAGCTGTATAAACGTGGGCATGCAGCAGCACCGGCAACACGCAGAACTGTTGTCGACGCCGTCGGCGTTTTGCCCGCGTTCGCACAAAATGCGTGCGGCGTTGGTGACTGTTGCCGGAGCCTCTGATATGATGATGATGATAAAAATGTATTTATTGTAGGATGGCTCGAAGGCCTATTACCTCTGATATAAATAGGCACTTGGTGCCGCAGCTAAACGTCGCTTCCCTCCCCCTCCCCCCCACGGCCTTTTGTGCGTCGTAAGAAGGCGCGTTTGCTCTGCAGATATGGTGATTGTAAAGGAGGAAAGAGACGCCTACTTCTGCAGCCCTTAAGGGAGCACGGCGCCGAACGCGCGTTTGTTCTCCGCCGTGGGTTCCCTCCCCGTGAAAGCGCGCGTCCCTCGCGCCCTTTCACTCGCACATATAGCGTTCGGCGGCGCGCGGCGACGATTTCATCTCCGTTCACGTCATACGGAACCTCACGGCGACGGCGATGGCGACGACGACGGCAAAGCCGACGGCAGAAATCTGCTTTGGAGTGTCCATATAATTGCTGTCGCAATAAAACTCTAATTTGAGAGCAGAGAAGCTCTGATTATGTGTCTGCATAACTAGGGGAATCATCTCGAAGGCGAGGCTGAGAATTTACAGGGTAGCCAGCCGGTATTTACACTGCCTAACCTCCTTGTATTTCTTTACCTTTCTCTCTCTCTACATTACGGCATGTCTATGGGCAAGGAAAGGCACCTGCACTGTGTGTAGTTGAAGAGAAATGTAAATTGAGCTCCTCCCACCCTTCCGCAGTGGCGTCTTCTGGTTCCTCCTGGCATTCAGCATCATTGAGCTACGCCAGGCTTCCCTAAACAAATTGAAGGAACTGCTCCGCGTCGAAGTCGAGGCACTTTCTTTAGATCTAGTAGGACATCACCTTTGTCTTTCCTGAAGTAACTATAAAAAAAAAGCTGCTTCTCGAAGTGTCGCGCACATATTTTGTCCATTGCTTTAAGCGCTCGCTTATTTGAGGCATTTTTGACGCCACTGGTGGAGTCGTTGAAGATCAGATGGCGAAGCGAAGAGCGAAAACTTCTCCCGTCCTTTTCCATAACCAGATTTACAGCCGGGAACAAAACACTGTCCTGTTGCTCAGTCTCTTCACGCACAAGTGTCAAGAGACCTTGTTCCGTCAGGCATGAATAAACATACTGCAGACATGGTAAATAAAGCGAGGAAGACGAAAATTTCCCACCTTCGCTTCCGCGCAGACGTAGAGGAGTGAAAAACAAGACAAGTACTTCTGTTGTGTCTTTTTGTACAGCATCATTTATCGTCTGTTCCCTCTAAATACATCTAAAAATGTTTCGTATGCATGCATAAAAGCGCTACGGCGTGTTTATTTGCGCTTTTATTATTCGTGCGCATATATTTTTTGTGTTTCATTGCTGTCAAATTGAGACGGCCGAGGGTCCACGTTTGTAGCAGACGACACGCTCTGCGGGTGCCGCGCTGCCCGTTCTGCGCCGCCGTCGCCGCCGGTCTCCGCCACTCAGCGCATGCGCACATGGAAGCAAGCTGTTGAATGTTTTCCACGCGCCTCGACAGATGGCGATACGCGATGTATAATTTACGTTGCACGTATAGTGTTCTAGAATAGGGGCTAGTACACTGTAGTTGCACGGTTTGTCCCGAGCGAATGCGTTGCGCGGCGGCGGAGTTGGCGCTCTTGTTTATCTTACTCCGTGGTCTGAACCGAAGCGCGGTGTGCCGTGTGCAGAGCGTGTGCGTGCCGTGTGCACGGGCGAGATCGCGGCACTCGGAGCAAAATGGCGGCGTGTCCGGTGCCTGTGGCGCCTGTTCTCGCGCTTTTAGCGAGCCTGTGTGAGAGACAGCGACGACGTCGACACCGACAAGAGGCCTTTGAGATGACGGACGAGGAATTCAGGCGACAATTCAGACTCTCGAAAGAGACAATGCTCCGCCTGTGCGAGGAGCTTGAGCGTGTGTTGGGGCCGCACGCTAGAGGCATTGACACTGTGACAAAAGTGCTGTGTGCGTTGCACGTTTTTGCCACTGGAAGTTTCCAGCAGTCCGTGGCCAACGAGGAAACTGTTGCCCTGTCCCAGCCCTCAGTTAGCCGCATATTTTTTTCCGTTGCTGTAGCAACGGTCGGCAAAGCAAATGGATCGGTGAAGTTTCCGACGGCCACAGAAAAGGTGGCGGTCAAGCAACGCTTCCTTGAACGTGGCAAGCTCCCTGAGGTTGTCGGCTGTGTTGACGGAACACTAATTGCCATCGTTCGGCCGCGAAAACTGAGCCCCGCGGAAACCGAGGCGTACTGGAGGCGCAAGGAATTTTACGCCTTGAATTGCATGGTGGTAAGTAAACAATTTCAAGCACAGTCCTTGGTCTGAATCGTTAGCGGGTCCATTTAAAGTATACAAGGAACACCTTTGACGCGAAATTAGTTACGTGATTTCGAGTCCTCATGGATGGTGGGAGACGGACGATGTTGCATAGGCTTGAAAAAGACACGGGGAAAATAACCCCCCGTCGCATAGCTACAAATGTAGCATACCCGAACTTGTTTGCGGTTCAAATGTTGCTGATATTACGGTCAATGCTATCTAAATAATGCGTTTATGGTCGTGTATGGACGTCAATTCTTAACGAGTAGCTACCCGCCGGGGTGGCTCAGTCAGCTAAGGCGTTGCGCTGCTGAGCCCGAGGTCGCGGGATCGAATCCCGGCCCCGGCGGCCGCATTTCGATGGAGGCGAAATGCAAAAACGCCCGTGTGCTTGCGTTGTAGTGCACGTTAAAGAACCCCAGGTGGTCGAAATTATTCCGGAGCCCTCCACTACGGCGTGCCTCATAATCAGAACTGGTTTTGGCACGTAAAACCCCAGAAAGAAGAAGAAGAAAGAAGAAGAACGAGTAGCTGTGTAGCTTCCGTGGTAGCAGTATTTAGCCTGTGTGGTATCAGTAACTACATAGCGAAGCGGCATGTGATGCGACTTGTGCACGTAAATGTGAAAATGATGGATACATGCTTTAGCGTATCTTTACGAATGCGTATGAATTCCACACAGGCTAGCATATCTCATCACTAGTGTATTTCAGGATTTACTTTGAAATGCACATATCCGTGCAAGGGGCGTTTGGTAAAGCACTCTATTTATACGTGTTATCATCCTTAAGCAATGTGCAACAGAAGGTGAACGCTGAGGAGACCATTTGACTCCCTCTCGCAGGTGTGTGATGCGGACCTAAGGATAGTGGCCATAGACCCTCGCATGCCAGGATCATGCCACAATTCCTTCGTTTGGAGGCACTCAGCATTGCGCCGCCGCCTGACGTGTGGCCTTCTGAATGACGAGGAGTTCTTGCTTGGTAAGTGTAGCCATGATAGTGCACATTTCCCTTATGTGTTGTGTAGGTTCAATACGAACAGGATTTTTCATAATAATCTACAAATAGGAACTTTATGCCGTGCAGAAGAAACACTAGTAGTTAGCAATGCGTTTGTTTACCTTTCATTTATACCCTGAATCAGCCAGGTATTTCTGTGCTGCAATACATTTTTTTCCTGTTTGCAGTGGTTCCTATAAAAATTTAGCACAATGAATCATTGACATCTCAAAACATTTTTTGTAAATGCAGGAGATTCAGGGTACCCTCTGGAGCCCTGGCTTCTCACTCCTGTGCCCGGACACCCGACGCGGCTGACAGCAGAGGGGCGCTACAATGAAGCACACGCCGTCGTCAGCAATGCGGCTGAAAGATGCATAGGCATCCTAAAAAGCCGTTTCCGGTGCCTGCAGAGGTACCGTACGCTGCACTACTCACCCCGCAAAGCAGCCACCATTGTGGCGGCGTGTGCTGCGCTTCACAACCTCTGTCTCCAGGCAGGGGATCCGTTGCCAGATGATCCTGAAGATGACGACACAAGCTGTACGAGTGGTGCAGCAATAAGACCAGTGCAGCCACCACAGGCCCCATCGCTGCCCTTGGCACAAGTAGTGCCACCTCCACGCTCTTTGTTCGAGAGCGCCAAGCAGGCTCGCTCTGCAATAATTAATATGTTCAGGCTGCCTCGCAATCTTTATATTGCATATTTGCAGAGCGTGCGAAGACGGATGCGCCGGCAAATGAGGCGGCGGCAAACATGAATGAACATATTGTTCACGTTTCCAACGGGGTGTGTGCCAATTAGCAATAATATTCCTCCGAGTTTTCCAGGTTTTGTGTTAGCCTTTTGGCAAACATTCATTAACAACATGTGCTCCTGGAGGATAATGGAAAGTCTGCGAAATTCAATGTGCTTCGACGATCTCTTTAGCTCTTGTTGATGGTGCCGCTTGCATTGATGTTAGCGAGGAACACTATCCATGCTGGCAATCATTTTGCAAATAGAGGTTATATGGCACAGTTGGAGACATTTTTCCTTAGAACTACCTCACTCGACATAAACTTCACGAACTCGATCGTGCACATGCCATGTGTTACAACGACGGAACAACCCTTATGGCATGAAGGTGACTGCGTGACGATGATTGAATAAAGACGAAGGCATGACAGACAGTAAAATCACTACGACAAAATGATGAACAGTACCGCGGAGAAGGCACGACGGTGATTCATTGACAACGATGCAAACGTGGCAATGGCGGCAAGATGACTCAGTGAATGTTTGTGCATAGCTGACTTTCTCAAAGTCGTGGGCATGACGACAGTGGAATCACTACGAGAGACCGTCACGACAAGACAATGCAGAAATGACATAAGCGCGTCCTGCAGGACCTAAATAAAGTTTTTCCAGTCTTAATCCAAGTAGGGCAAAACGAAAGCAGTGCCGTCCTGTAAATGAAAAGCTTGCTCGTCTTGACAACAGACATCGCTCCAAAGACCTCACTAAATCATTCAATTGGCAGTAGTGACGTGCGGTGTCTACGAAGGGCAGGAACGTAATCAACGTGAGCTTATGACTCTCGCTTACTGGGAATAACTCGTTCAAGGGGATCAATTGGAAGACCGTTTGCCATTCACGAAAGAAGTTCCACGGGCTACAACATCTTTTCTGTTGGATGAAGACGCGCATGTGGCCCCGGACATCTAAGGGCATCACATACCTATTAGTGCTGTTTCATGCAGCTTGGGGCGGCTTGTCTAAGAAGGTTGCAAGGTGCCGGTAACCCCACACCTATTTAATAGGCAAGAGTCCCGTAATCAGAATTAAGCAGACAAATCGCTCCACCAACTAAGAACGGCCCATGCACCACTACCCACAGAATCAAGGCAACACAGCCAGCAGCACTGGCAGGAAAGTCGAAGGAACCCTCGCTTTAAAATAACTGGTTCCCGTTTGGCAGGCTCTGCCCGCTCGCAATATGCAACAAGTGTTCCCAGTGAATTGCGAACCTAAACCATTTGCATAACTGTCCCCAACTGGCTTGTTGGGTTAAGGTCACTGACCACCATGCTACCGTAGGTGGTGGCCGCTGCTCTAGTTTCGATGTGCCTGAAGTACACTGGAAAAGACTGAGCATTGTGAATATATATTGAAGAACATGGAATGTTGTTCTAAAAACTTTATTGCTTCTTTATTGTACATATAATTGCATAACACTGATGTATTACAAATAAATTTGCTCTGTTGCAACCACAGCACAGGCCATGGACTGAATACATTATACTCCCACATGAACCACCCTAGTATTAAGACTTGGTAAAGCTATAAATCCACATCACAGCCGAGTAGGCATCATTTCATAGGATACCTCGGCAAGAGATATTGAAGTCGTTTCACAGTTGAGCATGAAGCATGCAGTGCATAATTGCATAACACTGACGTATTACAAATAAGTTTGCTCTCTTGCAACCACTGCACAGGCCATGGACTGAACACATTATACTCCCACATGAACCACCCTAGCCTTAAGAGTTCGTAAAGCTATAAATCCACATCACAGTCGAGTATGCATCATGGCGTAGGATACCTCGGTAAGAGATATTGAAGTCGTTTCATAGCTGAGCATGAAGCATGCAGCGGGATACTGCAGCAGTAGATACTGAAGTCTTATTACAGTCAGATTTAAAACATGAGGTAGGATACCGCAGCAGGAGTAAGCCCTACACTTCGTCATGGCGAGTTTAAACCTTTGTGACCCCATTACTGTGTGCGGCACATGTTCTCGGCCAACAAAAAAAAATGCGGCTTCTGCTTGCACACACTGTCAAGACTAGATGAAAATGACTCTCCTTTAGGAACAAAAAACTGCTTGGCACAGTACACGCCAATGGTACAAACACAATGGTAAAAGCGAAGAAAGCCATTTGCTTTACATATTTATGGAGCATTCCTCTAAATGCCGACCGCCTTTCCGAGCGACTGCTGCGACAGTACTAACAATGCTGGGGCCATCCTAGTAAAGGTGCGGAGTTCCTGCAGCATCATGTCATTCTGCTGCACTTCACGCTCTGCAGCAGTAGCCAGGCGTTCCTGGGCCAGAGTTTGGCGGAGCACGGTGTCTCCCAGCTGAGCTATGTCAGCAGTCTGCTGAGCTATAGCATCGGTGAGCGCCCGGACACCAGTCGCGAGGTCCTGCAGAACCTTTAGTGTAAAGGGTGCAAAGCGTTACAATATTTGTGAAACAAAAGCCTCACGAATGAACTTTAACGTTTTCTTCACTAAACTACTCATCACATGCACCCATGTGCAGCTACACAATAGCAATACCATGCAAAGCTTAACAAAAAAGTTCTCAAAGATATGCGTAGTTAGACTAAGGCTTGTCTCAACGTTTAAGTTTTCATGTAATGTGGACACAGATTGCGCAATGCGATTTTTGTTTTGAACAGGGCCACAAGCATTTACTGTCAATATTCTAAGGTCAAGGTCACAACGTACACCCGCGAGCAAAAGTCTACAGACCACGAATTCCGCGACAACAGCCCATTTCCTCCTTGTTAGCTTATGCACGTTAATTCGGGAGAAATTGTAGTTGCTTTCATCGACCCTGTGGTATGTATACTTATGCTAACGGGTCTACGTGCATATTTTTTCTCCTGGATATAAGATACAAGGCTGCAGTGCAATTATAAAGTGCATACATTCGCGCATGATCATTGCTACACAACCTAGTCGCCCTCTCTGCAATGAAAAGTTAAAATAATGTTTTCTTTTTCCGTGTAGCTGTGGGAATTAGAGTCATTTCCACAGTGGGACCGTTATAAAAATTATATGAAATTAATAAAGCATTATTGTTACATTGTTGCCAAAAGTGTTGTTGAATTTTGACAACATTGTTAAGTAGAGCAATCACTGCAATAACACAATGCTGCGCATTCTGGAATGTGTATCGGCAGTTAAAACGCAAAGAATGTTCGCACTTTTATCTCTCTACATAAGGTGATCAGTGTGACAAAACATATCAGAAATTGTTCTTACAGTTAGGTTCTGGTCATACAGGTCTACTGAATGACCGTAACTCGCAGATAGGTATGCCACCACCTCATCCATTCTGGGGGACCTGCTTCTGCTTCGGACACCGTGCCGTGGGCCTGTAAAAAATGTTTGCGGTGCCGTTACAAAATGTACAGTAAAAAATGGTGGCACGTAGCCAAAACCATTATTTTTTTGCTCGTGTATCTACCTTCCATGAGGCCCATCCTCACTTTAAAGAAATCCTGCTAGCAGAGTCAGCACCTCTCAAGAAGAAATGTGCATGCAATGTCCAAATAAGAAGGAATATACAGTCTGTTTCGCACTTAGGGGAAACCTCGGAGCTCATTGCAAGGTGCTCCGTGTTTTCCCATAAGTGTGAAACAGACTGTACATGCCTACACAAAGCATTAAAAGAACACCAAAACTCAGACAGAAGCCCACATGTTTCACGCTATGCGAAAATAAAAGAACGAAGACGGTGTATGACACCCTCACACTGCACTTCCATATTGCGCCTCCCCACCCCTTCACTCTCGAATCCTGCTGCTATCGGTGCCTGCCGCATGTGACGGTCCACATCTCACGTGGCATGGTTAAACGCATAATTTTAAAATTATTTCAGTAAATTTCTACTATTTCTACTAATCATAAATACAATCGTGGTATAAATTGGCAACATTTGCATTCCTGTCTCATCACTGAGCTGCACATATTGTACTGAAGTGTGATCAGCATGGTGACGTTTAAATTGTGATGTTATTGTAATGCAGGCTGCACGCGCCAATTAAGTGTGCCATAAATTATGCACACATAAAGGTTTCACCCACGTTTCCTACTACCGCCATCTTCGCCTTCCGAAGGCGCGGGTCGCTTCACGGGCTGCTGAGGCTGCTGCTGCGGGCGTGCTAGGAAGTACCAAAAGACATTGTGACATAAGGACACCAAATGAGCGCTCAGCATCAAGTACAAACTTATACAACCACTATCACGTGAGTTAATTATGCTAAATTCTCTTAAAAATTATTTTTACATTGAATCCCACTCGTACCCGGTTGTTCGCCAACTGACACACAACCACTGGACACGCTCTCGGCAGCTCTTGGCTCTTCGCTGAACTGTGCAGATAGCATTGTTTACTTCTCATTGGTGGAAAAAAGCATTAAAAGCATTTAAACGCATTTCATATGGCTGAAAATGTTGGCTTTACTAAAGCTCCTTTGGCTGCCTGGTACACAGTTTTTCGCCGCACCGATAATTATAACTTCTCACTGTTTTCATGGGCTGTCAGATGACGCCTAGTGAGAGCGCGTTCAATGTCATTGCGACAATAGTGAAATCGCGTTCTCGCTTATACAACATTATCAAAATCTTTAAAAATCATAACTAAAACTAATATCACTCGAAATGAACACATTGCTTGATAGCGAAAACGTGCATTGCACCCCTGCATTCAATGATTACAACAACGCCTCCGGTGCAATTCTATGCGCGGCATCTCGCGAACTGTACGGCATTTACTGGCTAAAAGGTCCGAAACAAATGCAACACATTACCTACCTCTTCGGCGTCTTCAAAAAAACTCGGGCATACTACAATTGCGCTGGCTACCCCTCCCAGCGAAAGGATCCGCCCGCGCAGTCCAGGCAACTTGCCACCCCCAGTGTCCCTCCAAGAAAAGTCGTTAGCGCATTCACTGCTGACCACTTTACCCAACCACGCCTGTGCTCTGCGGCGTGAACAGCAGCTTCGTGCGTCTCCTTGTTCCAGAAGGCGCACCACCGGTTCATCGTTTTCACTGCAGGGCCTTCAGTGTTCAGGAGTGAGACGACGTCCTTCCACAAATCATCCTTGCGCGCCGCGATGAGCTCCGGGCTCAGAGCACACGACGATTTGACGAGGTAGGGGTGGCGTTCCATGAACTCCACCAATATCTCCAGCTGGCGAGGAGACACTCGTGGTCCGAGGCGGCTGCCTTTGTGCGAGGACATCGCGCTTCAACCCGCATCAAAGGCCACACGAACGGCGGAAGAAAAAGCCTCACTCCGTCAACAGTACGTAGGATGACAAACACGCCGTTCGTTTCGAGGTAGCACGCAGCAAACAAAGAAACGGGGGCACAAAGCTCTTCGTTGGCTTCTCCAATTGCTCAAAACTTCTGGGAGCAGCGGAACAACAAGTTAGCGTACGACGTCCCACCTAGCGGCATAAATGGGTCAACCGAAGTAAAAAAAAATTTGCTATGTCGCTCGCCGCCAGTAGAACTCACACACGTTTCATAATGAAAAATGTAAACCTCATCAATACCATCAACAAATTATTTTTATTTACCACGAAGCGTACGTAATCTGCTATATTTTCTCTCGGTTTGTGACGTTCACTCCCACAAAAGAACCTGCGCGCCGATTGGCCTCTGACCTTCCACACGTTCTCAGTACGGCAATGAACCACCCCAATGTGACGTCACCGCCAAACTGAAGTCTTCGAAAACCGAAACGGTACAGAATACGGCCCCTGGTTTTCTGCGTTTTCCGTTCGTTGCACACCTGATCAAGCTTTTCTGTCTGATCTTTCCTATCTTCACACTTGGGACGACAACCGAAGCAGACGAGCAAGCGCGATCTGGCTTGTGATATCGCTGAGCGAGTGGCAAGGGTGAGCGGAGGGAAGCTCGACGGACGCATGACGGCGACCACTCCCCGCGCTTTGCCCGATTTAAAATTCACAAAAGAGAAATAAGAAAAATAACTTAGGATGTCCGGCAACCACTAGGAGCGCGCATGTTCCTTGAAACCTAAACTAGCTTTACTTTCCGGGGCCTGGTATGAGGTCCAAAGTACGCTAGCTATTACTCTCGCCTAAGACATTCAGGTTTAACATCACCGAATATACTCAAAGCAATTGCAGCCAAATATGCTGATAAGAGCGATCCGAAACAATTTACGGCGTCGCATGCTTATGTACGTACCGCTAATGAACAAAACTTTTGCTTGCGCTTTGCTCAAAACTTGCGGTTCGCTTATAACAAACCAGCAAATCCAAACCTTATGCACCAAGATTCGGAGCGTAACGATGGCGATCTTGCTCCGTTTGACACTTCTTTCGAAACTACGTCTCTTTTATTATGACCACATGATATATATACAAAGAAAGCTTTTAACCCATTAATGCCCAGTATGTGAAATACTATTCCAAATTTTAAGATATCTCTTCCTCGTGTTCTTAGAGTGACTGGGAGGACGAATATTCAATAAAAAGTTCGAATGTATAGGCTGTGAATTAATTATGGAGTGTTGCATATATGCAACACTGGGCAGTAATGTCCAATACTGAACAAGCGCAAAGCAAACTTTTACGTTCTAGACTAGTTTCCACAGTGTCCTCTACATATATAAAGTGAAAAAAGCAGCGCAGTTTCAAGTAACGGCTCATTAAAAAAAGTTTATAATATTTTGTTTGAGGAGCTTGCGGACGACATGGGTGCCGCCATTTTGGAAACTGCAGAAACGACGACTTTTGGCTCTCAAGCGGCTAAGATAGTAACTTGTTGTAATGAAAAACGCTCAAGCGACAATAGTAAGGTCAACTTTTAACGCTGCATTAGGATCCTCGCAAACGGCAGTGTGCGGAACTAGGTGTTGCAGATATGCAACAATGGGCAGTAATGCTAGCATTAGAAGTGTCAATGTGAAAAAATTATGTTGCGTGAAGTGTTGGAAGCCGGTCAATTGCTGGAAGTATAGAGGGGATGAGAGAGTTCAGAAGAGCACCTACATACATACATACATACATACATACATACATACATACATACATACATACATACATACATACATACATACATACACACATACATACGTACGTACATACATACATACATACATACATACATACACACACACACACATACATGCATACGTTCATACACACACGTGCACGCACACATACATACATACGCACACACACACACACATGCACACATACATGTACACACATGCATACGTTCATGCATACATACATACACTCTTAGCACTGTACCTTTTATGGTAACCTGTAATCACGAATAACGTATAAAATAAAAGTTATATGCAAAATGTTTTGTTGTTTTAATTCAATTGTGTGCCCAATATAGGTTACAAGCGCCAAAATTTACGGATTTAAAGGTTAATTCAGCGCAAGACGCCTTATAACCTTTAGATGTTAACCTATAGAGTACTGCAGTGCATGGGTCAGGAGACCTACATCATGGATTGGACGTTTACTGATAAAGGTATCCTTATATGATCGTGTTCTACATTTATGGTCTTATTATAAACGTAGGACCTCGGCAGTTTAGGCTGCATTGGGTCTTAATTTCTGTCAGCTAAGCAGTTTGATTTATCACAATAAAAAAATATCACGCAGGAGCCTCCCTGGGAGTTGTCTAAAAGTATGCGTAAGCATTCTGGCACTTGCTCATCTCCGCGCAGCCCGGTGTCATTATCAGTGTTATGAAACTTCATCCGGCCAGTACAAAGGACAGCACTGCGGCGATACAAACGGGTGCGGACTACGGCTCAAGGTGCATTCATAACGCAAGCAACGTACTGCAGGTGATAGCGCCAGGTGCAATGATGTAAAGTCCCTATATAGTAAAAGTACTGCCATCTACTCTTTCCTCCGCCGTCTCCTCCCTAAAGCGCTTGTTTTTTCTTTACTTTTTGCTTGCGAAAGCTAGTCGACGGTGGCACCCCTAGAAATTCCGCTTTGAAGCTTTGAAGCCGCCGCCGGCAACTGCGGCTGCGCAGAGTGACTTTCACCATGGCTCTGAGGCAGTGTTGCCAGGTCCGATGAGGCGGCGCAGCAAAAAGCTAGAGAAGTTGTAGCCCAAATGTAGCCAGACACAAAAAAGTGCAAGAAATTTTGTAGCCAAATATAGCCATTTTTGTTTGCAGTGTTACTTAATTCTGCATACATTTTTACGTTCGACTACGGCAATCCTTTCTTGCACAACCCGTCGTAACAAAATGTCCGTACCGCCGTGATGGTCGGCCCTTGACATCAACAACAGCGACATCATGCTTGCACAGAACAATTTTTAGTTGGCCCCGGAAGCTCTTAAGTTCCAGCGAATCGCTGCAGAGGGCGAAATCAGGGCTTTTATTTTATGAAAGATAGTACTAAGTTATTATTTTTAGTTATTTACAGTTATATTAACTACGAACTCTGCTTTTTAGCTGTCATGAACGCAAAATAATGTTTAGTATCATCGATCTCTCACGTCATCTCTACCTACGGCGTTCAGCTGTCCAGCGATCTGCGACGGGAACCTGCTCACGGCTTCTTCTTTTAGGAGCTAAAACAAGTCTTTCGTGCTATGATATCTCATGTTATTTGTCTCATCGTTCGATGCTGTTTTCTCGTTTTTTTTTCAATTAGCTTGGCCCGGCTTAGCTGGTACATGATCTATATACTGTCCATTTACATCAACCAGGCCGCCATCTTAGGTCTCTAGCACGAGAAGAACATGCATTAAAATAAAGTGACAGACAAGAGATGTCACTCACTGTCTGCATCGGTGTAAGCGCAGCATTAAAGGATTACTGAGCAAAATGGCACACCAGTGTAAGAAGAGCGCAGTCGTTTTCAGCGACGAGCACGTCCCGAACGTACTCGCTCGAAATGGCAAGAACCGCGACGGCACACAAAGGGCAAAGGTTTTCTTCGCCGCGTAGCAGGCACGACATGGAGAGGGTCGGTTTCTTCACTACTGAAAGTACATAATGCACTTATAGAGCAAAAAAATAGCTTATTATTCACCTGTTCTGCATGGAATCTCCCGTTCATCTGAAGAGCGACTTCAACGATTGAT
Source organism: Dermacentor silvarum (assembly GCF_013339745.2). Taxonomy (NCBI): domain Eukaryota; kingdom Metazoa; phylum Arthropoda; class Arachnida; order Ixodida; family Ixodidae; genus Dermacentor; species Dermacentor silvarum. The sequence goes on from NC_051162.1 coordinate 65,340,304, forward strand.
AGCTAGGAGCCTTAGAGTATGCCTAGGTGTTCCCCGAACAACCTCAAGTTCCTTAGTAATTGCAGAGGCACGTCATCCTCCATTCCCTGTTATGAGGACGGTTGAAACCTGTCGACACTACTTTCGCGTTTCAGTGCAGCACGAAAGGCACCCACTAGCAATTACACTTATTGAGAGAGACAGGGCGAACATCAATACTATGATTCAGGTGCAAAAAAATCTGCTACCACACAACGAATTTTGCATCTCAGATATTTCCTACCATCCATGGCGACTTGTCGCACCAAAAACTGAACTTTCGGTTGACGGAATTATTCGCTAACGAGACATGTTTATGCTAGCAGCCCAACAACTAGCGCTGTACCAGATATACTTTCGGTACCCTGTATATATACAAGCGTCTACAGACGGTTCTTGTCAAACGAATTCTTCTACAGCTGCCTTTGTCATTCCAGAATGGAACCGAATACAGACGTTTAAACTGTCTCACACGACATCATCAACTACACCAGAGCTTTTTGCAATATCGTCTTTGTTACGATACATAAATTCAACGCAAAAAGGGAACCAATGGGTCATCCTTTGTGACTAAGAAGCAGTTTTGTCATCACTTCGTGGTGGCATCAGCAATTCCCAAAACTTGTCGTTAGTTTATGAGACACTAAAGGAGTTCACAAAGGCAAGTGAGAAAACTCACACAATAATGTTCCAATGGATACCTGGCCACTGCAATATCCCTGGGAATGTTGCAGCAGACATGGCTGCTAGACAAGCGCATATTAATACCGCCACACACGGTCTCCCTCTAACGCAAGGAGAATTGCGGCACATACTAAGACAGATCTCAGTCCGTGGTTGCAAAGTGACATGGTTTGATCAGAACTCGAAATCTTCAGATTTATTTCACATTGACCCTGCACTTCAGTTCAAAATCCCGTCCACATTAAATACAACCAGAGCCAACCAGAGTTTTGTGTACGCGGTACCGCGTACACAAAACATTTTCTACAAAAATTTCAAGAGCTGATAGTCCGGTATGTACTTGTGGCCACGCGGATGAGGATGTGCAGCATCTTCTGTGAGAATGTCCGCGACACAATACACACAGACAACGTTTATCACGTTATTTGGAGACATTAGACCGCAGGCCCTTAAGCCTCAGGAAGATATTAGGTCCTTGGCCAACATATTCGTTGCAAAGACGAGCGTTAATGGCCCTCCAGAGATTTCTAGAAGCGAGCAATATACTCGGAAACTATTGAAAAGAGTGTTTATCGGTGATAAACTCACTCTATGCTCAATTCGACACCTGGGTTCATGTAGTTTCCTTTGAATCGAACCCATGCTATCTTATGTGCCGTGATTTTAGTATAATTACGTGACCGGACTTTGTGTTTACTTTAGTGCAGCTATGTGACTGAACTTTGTGTTCCCTTTTTCTGAGTGGACTTTCAGTTTTAGTGTGACATTGGTGTACTTATGTGACTGGATTTTTGTGTTTAACTTAATGCGCCTTGGTGACTTAACTTTGTGTTGCTGTGTTTCTGAGTTGACTTTCAGTATTAGTGTGGTATTAGTGCACTTATGTGACTGAACTTTGTGTCATTGTGATTTGGAATTGACATTTAATTTTAATGCGTGTAGGTTCATTCTTTTTTTCATACCTCTATGTGAAAAGGAGTAGCCGGCGCCAAATAAAGGCGTCAACATCTCCTAAATACCATATAATAATAAATAAAGATGGATAAAGATTTTAATTTGGGGGCAAGATAAGCTACCAAAAATAATAACCTACCTTGCTTGTCTTTTCTTTACGCTCTAGGAAATGTTTGCATCATTTGAGGCCTATATTTTCTCTGAAGAATAATTATCTATGCTCCGTGGCTTTCTGTAACGCTGCGCACCCCGTACTTATAGGCCGCGAACAGAATCGTCTTCCAGCTATTGTGAATTCGTGTGTGATAATCATTGTGATGCCATCATGATGATTCCATCCTCGTCATCTGACTTTGTTATGCCGTCTTCGTCATCCCTACTAGGCCGATCATGTCGCCTAAGTTGTCTAACAACTTGGGCCACGAGGAATGAGCTCCTGGTCGTGATGCCGTCGTAGTCATTAGATTGTAGTCATTGCAATTACGTCATTTGACTAACGTCATGCCGTCGTCATCGCGCAATAGCCGTCATGTAGTCGTCGTGTAATTGTCATGCCGTCGTCGGGATACCGCGTGTTCAATCTATCGTTCTCATTCTAGCTACGTCATTCTACTCTCATCATGCAGCCATCGGCACGCTATCGTCGTCACAGAGCAGTCTTCATACCGCTGTCGAGACACTCGTGGTCGGTATGCCGTTGTAATCATTCCATTTACAACGTTCCAGCTGTCATCCGACCCGCGTGATGCCTTCGTTGTCATGCTGGTAGGTGCATATGTTGTTGCACCGTCTTCGCGATACCATCGTGCTCATTCCATCGCCGTCTGTCTAACGTTGCCATCCGACTCTTGTCATAATATCGTCGTCACGAAGTCGTCGTTATACCACTGTCATCATACTCAGGCTCAGGATGCTGTCTCGTTCATGCCATGATCCTCATGCGAGCTTCGTCGTTTGGCTCTCGTTATATCGGCGTCGTCATGCTATTTCTTCAGTCACAGTGACCTCAGTTGTCCAATCGCTTAGGCATCTAGATATGTGGTCATGGTTGTGATGTCATCGTAGGCATTGCATCGTCTTAATTCCAGCTTGGCCATTCGTGTCTCCTCGGGCTGTCCTCGTCATGCCGTCATCGCCATACAGCCGTCATGTGTTCCTTGTCATAACATCATCGTGAGGTGGTCCATCATCGTCACCATCATCAGCCTATTTATGTCCACTTCGGACGAAGGCCGAAGGCCCCAGGAGGAAGGCCCTGTGATCTCCAATTATGCCTGTCTTACGCTAGCTGATTCCAACTTGGACCTGTAAATTTCCTAACTTCATCCCCCCCCCCCTAGTTTTCTTCCGTCCTCGACTGCGCTTCCCTTCTCTTGGTATCCATTCCGTAACTCTAATGGTCCACCGGATATCCATCCTACACGTTACATGGCCTGCCCAGCTCCATTTCTTCCGCTTAATGTCAACTAGAATACCGGCTATCCCCGTTTGTTCTCTGGTCCACACCAGTTCTCTTCCCGTCTCTTAACGTTAGGCCTAACATTATTCGTTCTATCGCTCTTTGTGCGGTCCTTTACTTGAGGCAGTTGGCGGTTAGCGTCGTGAGGTAGTCGTGGTCACTCAATTGTCGTCACTCGAGCTACGCGATGCAATCTTCGTCACGCCGTCATCGTCCCGTCATTGTTGTAAACTCGCCGTCCTCATGTAGTCGTTATCACGCATTCATTGTCCCGCCGTTGTGGTGATGTTGTCATGGTCTTTCTGTCGTCCTCAATCTAATTTCTTCGGCCGACTCTTGTAGTGCTGGTGTCGCCAGTCCATCGCCATCACACGTTCGATGTCATCTGACGATCCTCATCAACTAAGACACGTCCACCCATTGTCGTCATGCCGTCGGTTTTACAAAGTCTGCGTTGTTTCATGATTCCATACCGTCTTCGTCTTTATATCGTAATCATGATGTCATTAATTCGTGATTACGCAACCGTTTTTACGCCATCGTCGTCATTGTGTCGTTGTCAGAGAGTGAGTCTCACGGACCCGTTGTCGTTCTATGGTCATTATTCGTCACCTGGTCGTCATCTTGTCACCTAGAGCGCTCTCAGTGCTACTCAACTTGAAAACTAAGACTTCTTCTGGACCCGATAACATACGATATGTTCTTCTTCGCCGATATTCCGAACCTCTCGTAAAGTACCTTGTCATCATACTTCATGCTTCCTTGTCGTGTTCGAGTTTGCCGATGGACTGGAGCACAGCCTGTGTGGTGGCCATTTTTAAAAAAAGGCGACCGACTACTTTTAGGAAACTACCGCCCGATCTCACGTCAAGTTGCTGTAAAGTAGGGGAGCATACTATTGCAAAAGCCCTCCATGAGTTTCTTGAATAGAACAAAATTCTAAAAACTGTCAACATGGTTTCAGAAAGGGATATTCTACAGTAACACAGCTAGTGACGATCATTCACACTTTTGTTTCCTCCAGTGAAAATAACAACCAAATTGATTGAATTTTTCAGGATTGTAGTAAAGCCTTCGATAAGGTACCTCATTCCAAACTAATATTTAAGCTAAAAAACTATGGCACACTAGAACTACTTGTTTCTTGGATCGCTGGATATTTAAGCAATCTCGAACAGTTCGTGGATGTAGGTGGGCATCACACGGCCTGTCTTCCAGTGACATCTTGGGTAACACAGGGAAGTGTATTGGGCCCTTTGTTGTTCCTCCTGTACGCGACTGACATTGTTGATGTTGTAAAGCCGAATGTTCAAATAAGACCATTTGCAGATGATTGTGTCTTGTTTAAAGAAATTACCCACACTAGTGACCGAGGTGATCTGAATGATAGCCTCAGTAAAATTTTATATTGGTGCACTCAATGAGGGATGACCTTGAATGTTAAAAAAAAGTATTTTTCTTCTCAATTGCCGCAAGAAAACATATATCTCTTATAGTTATATCGTTGGCTCATCTGCACTTGAACAAGTTACTAATTATAAATATTTAGGTGTCACGCTTTGCAGCAACCTTTCCTGGAACCTTCTCGTGCAAAATATAGCTTTCTCTGCTTTCATTCAACTGGGCTTTCTCAAATACAAGCTTAAACACGCCCCATCCTCTGTTAAACTACTCGCCTATTACTACTTATTACGACCGAAGCTCGTGTACGCCTGTATTATCTGGGATCCCTACACTCAATGTAAGATAAAGAAACTTGAACGAATCAAAAGACTGGTTCGTCTACAGCATATTTTCAACATTTGATTCGCCAACTGAGCTAATGAGGTCTAATATTATTCCTACACTTCATTCGCGTCGAAGAAAATTACGGCTTAACTTTCTTTCTCAGTTACTTAATACCAAATTGGCACTCGACCCGGCATTGTATGCAAGTCCACTAGTAACGAGACCTACTCGCCAACATCGCCAAAATGCTATTTTGCCTAACCAACCTATTTAAATAGCCTCTATTTCCACGCACCATTAATGACTGGAATTACTTCCCTTTATATAAGTTCTACCACCATTGTTTACTTTTAAGCCAAGCTTTACAGGCTCACAAGTTCGGCGGCGGTGGTGGTGTAGGCGTCACGCTGGAAAGTGGGCCCATACTGACGATACTGCAGAAAGGGCACATATCAGGGACAAAAAGCTCAAAAAGCTCATTGGCACATACCAGGGACAAAAAGAAAGAGAGAAAAAGAGCGAGAAAAAGAGATACAGAGAGAGAAAGAAAGACGGAGAGAAAGAATGAAAGAGAGAGAGAAGAGAGAAGCAAAGAGACAGAGAGACAGGAAATCAGCCCTTCCCCTGTCGATAAAATGGGGGTGAGCGAAGCATGTCGTGTGTGTACTTGACCTACTACTTTCCCTTCCCTTTCCTACTACTTTCGTTCCCTTTCGTGGTACTTTTCGTTCCCCTTCTTTCGCTGAGCCGTGCTCCCTCAAGGGCTGCAGAAGATAGCGTCAACCTTTCCCCTTTCCCAACGAACCACTTAGTAGTAGTTCCCCTTCCTTCTACTAGTGTATCTCTTTCGTGCAACTTTTCCTTCCGTTGCGTTGTACATTTCCTTCCCTGGAGGTATACATTTAATAAACGTTTACGTGTGAACGCGCGCAAAACGCCGCCGCTGTCGACAACAGTTCTGCGCGTTGCTTGCGTGACCGCACACAACCGCTTTCAAAGCGGTGGCGTGAGCAAGCGTGCCAGCAGCAGCGAGCGAAGGTTCAAATCACTGCGAAGGTCAGATACACAAACGACAAGCTTCGTTTACACTCATTTTTCTCGACAAGGGAAGGGCTGGTGATTTTTTTTTCTATCAGCATTATTGCTGCATTGTTGCAGCATTTTCTTGTATTGACATTTTTTTTACATCCTGAGGCCTAATATTGTATTTTATCTACCGTGCATGGAGTTCGTGTCCGCAGTATGTATGAAATTAAAAATTTCCGTTATTATTGTTCAATTGTCATCGTACACGAGTCATCATTCTGTTGCATTCATGCCGGTGTCGTCACGCTGCTCTTATAAAGCCGTCATCATTTCAAAATCGTCATCTTGTCATGCCGTCGTCATCGTTACCCCCTTTTACTATTCTACTGGCCTCTTGCCGCCATTGTCTTCCATCATCGGTATTGCGTCCTCACACATTCGCCGTCTCACCGTCATGCCTAATTTGCTACTTTGGCAAGCGAGTGCCATAGCAAGACGAAAATAAATTCATCATCATCATCATAATCAGCCTATATTTTATGTCCACTGCAGGACGAAGGCCTCTCCCTGCGATCTCCAATTACCCCTTTCTTGCGCTAGCGTATTCCAACTTGCGCCTGCAAATTTCCTAACTTCATCATCCCATCTGGTTTTCTGCCGACCTCGACTGCGCTTCCCTTCTCTTGGTATCCATTCTGTAACCCTAATGGTCCACCGGTTATCCATCCTACGCATTACATGGCCTGCCCAGCTCCATTTCTTCCGCTTAATATCAACTAGAATATCGGCTATCCCCGTTTGTTCTCTGATCCACACCGCTCTCTTCCTGTCAACGTTAGTCCTAAGATTTTTCGTTCCATCGCTCTTTGTGCGGTCCTTAACTTGTTCTCGAGCCTCTTTGTTAACCTCCAAGTTTCTGCCCCATATGTTAGCACGGGTAGAATGCAATGATTGTACACTTTTCTTTTCAACGACAGTGGTAAGCTCCCTGTCAGGATTTGGTAAAGCCTGCCGTATGCACTCCAACCCAATTTTATTCTCCTGTAAATTTGTTTCACGTGATCAGGGTCCCTGTGAGTAATTGACCTAGATAAACGTACTCCTTTACAGACTCTAGAGGCTGACTGGCGATCCTGAATTCTTGTTCCCTTGCCAAGCTATTGAACATTATCTTTGTCTTCTGCATATTCATCTTCAACCCAATTCTTACACTTTCTCGATTAAGGTCCTCAATCATTTGTTGTAATTCGTCTCCATTGTTGCGGAATAGGACAATGTCATCTGCAAACCGAAGGTTGCTGACATATTCGCCGTTGATCCTCACTCTTAAGCCTTCCCAGTCTAAGAGCTTGAATACTTCTAAGCATGCAGTGAATAGCATCGGAGAGATTGTGTTTTCTTTCCTGACCCCTTTCTTGATAGGTAACTTTCTACTTTTCTTGTGGAGAACCAAGGTACCTGTGGAATCCTTGTAGATGTTTGCTAAGATATTCACGTATGCCTCCTGTACTCCTTGATTACGCAATGCCTCTATGACTGCTGCTATCTCTACTGAATGAAATGCATTTTCATAATCTATGAAAGCCATGTAGAGAGGTTGATTGTACTTCGCAGATTTTTCGATTACCTGATTTATGACATGGATATGATCCATCGTAGAATATCCCTTCCTGAAGCCAGCCTGTTCTCTTGGTTGGCTGAAGTCAATGGTTGCCCTGATTCTATTGGAAATTATATTGGTGAATATTTCGTACAATACTGAAAGCAAGCTAATGGGTCTATAATTCTTCAGTTCTTTAACGTCTCCCTTCTTATGGATTAGTGTAATGTTGGCATTCTTCCAGCTCTCTGGTACACATGAAGTTGTGAGGCATTGCGTATAAAGGGTCGCAAGCTTTTCAAGCATGATATCTCCTCCATCTTTGATTAAATCTACTGTTATTCATCTTCTCCAGCAGTTTTTCCCCTGGTCATGTCTTTCAAGGCCCTTCTAACTTCAGTGCTAGTTGTAGAAGGAGCCTCTGTATCCGGTTGATCACTATTTTGAATGAAAGTACCTTGGCTGTTTTGGGCACTGTACAGGTCAGTATAGAATTCTTCCGCTACTTTTACTGTCATCGAAATTGCTGATGATATTACCATGCTTATCTTTCAGTGCATACATCTTGCCTTGTCCTATGCCAAGCTTTCTTACTGATTTAATGCTGCGTCCATATTTTACGGCTTCCTCAATCTTTCCCACGTTATAATTTCGAATACCCCTTACTTTTTTCTTGTTGATTAGTTTTGACAGTTCAGCGAATTCTATCTGATCTCTTGAGTTGGACATTTTCATGTTCTGTCGTTTCTTTATTAGGTCCTTTGTTTCTTGGGAGAGCTTACTTACTGGTTGCCTTGGTGCCCTACCTCCCACTTCAGTTGCTGCTTCTGAGATCAATCTAGTTACGGTTTCATTCATTACCTCTATGTTTTCTTTATCTTCCTTTTCTAAAGCTGCATATTTGTTTGCAA